>NC_073692.1:265421812-265721812 GCF_029784155.1 Uranotaenia lowii
TATTTATCGATTTCAATGCTTTTCCACACCACCAAAACGAATTTTGAATGGTAAAAGAACAGTACTATCTTGATGCAAACGAAAATCATTTTTATTTTCTTGTCGTTTTATGGAATGTCAAATATCGTATGTCTGTGTGAGTGAATTCATTTAATGTTTTGATTTTGATGTGACGAATTCACGTTTGTTTTATTTTACCCATGCATAAAATCAATTACACGTGCGATATTCAAAAAATGGTTCGAAATTTAACCATAAAAATAATAATGAAAAAATAACTTAACAACAGAACAGGAAAAGCTTAGCTATTCTTACTAAACACACTCGGATAATTGTGATTGTTTGTCAAGAATCATCATTATGTCAACCAACGCACTTTGTTAGAAATTGTACTAAATTTGCAGGAAAATGCATCATCTCGAAGCCAAAAATATTTTTTCCTCAACTGCCTCTTCCAGTGGGCGGTAAAAGGGCTAGTTTGATATCCAAGTTTAGTTAGATATTTTGAAACTAAGACATTTCTCGAATGTGACTAAATTTTTCATAGAAAGGGAAGTTTTAGGATTTATTGGAGAAAAAATTCTGAAACCGGTTTTTTGTTGTAGATGGTGACTTAATGGTATATTTCGTTGTTGCGATTTTCATTAAGCTTCTTCTGTTAACAAAACATTACTTTACAAATTTTGTAAATATCACCTCTACTTTTGTTTTATTCAGTTTTTGTAAACCTCTATAAATGCGGCAATTTGGCTAGGTGAGGGTTTTGAGAAACTTTAACGGAAACAGATTGTTCAACAAAATTGTGTAAGAATCTCGTCCATTCAACTGATTTAACAGTTCTAAACAGTAATATAATTTAAAGCCACATTCAATATACTGTAGTTTTGCAATATACAATCAGTGGAATGGTTTACGATGTCATTTCTAGCGTAACATTTAAAAAGGGCGAAACTGCCAAATGTAAACAAATCGAGTTAACGGTCATTCCGGATGCACGCGGATGCACTTTACCTATTAAACGCGGTTGCGTTTTAAAATTACTTAAAACTTTCAAAAAATTGAGAAAATTCAATTGGGCGAAACTTCCTGTTCATGCATTTTCGTTGGAACATGAAGTTACGCCTATTCAAAATGGAGTGAATTATTCTATTCGTGTAGGGCCAATAGGCGTAACTGAGTTGACCGTATGTGACAAAACGGCCTAATTAGTTTTTGCGTGTAGGACGAATGGGCGAAACTTCAAAACCAAAACAAAAACGGCCGATCAATTGGGCGAAACTTGCAAGCGTAACTGGAATCAAAAACAATAAAAGGGCGAAACTCGAAAATCTCTGAAATTAAGCGAAAAAAATTAAAGTTCTTGATAACCATCGAACAATAAGGGAATATAATGCACATTTTATAATGTTGTTTAACCAAAAGTGGTCGATGTTTTAAATAGGATTTGAAAAGGTGTTCCGAATTTTCAAACGCGTTTTTCTCGTTTCGAGCAAACTGCTAGTTTCGCCCTTTTGAAATGTTACGCTAGATTTGTCGTTTTCTCAACAAGTCCTAGATCGTTTTATAACTATTTACAAATCATTGGGTTTGTCACAATATTATTCTACTCGGGAAACTTGAACTTACCCTTGACAGAGGTTTCAGGGTTAACGAAATCTTGCAGTTGAAAGTGATCTTCACAAATGAAGCCAAAGATGTCCATAAAATGGTTATTTTTCTACCACAACACAATAAGGAAGTGGTGAAGAAAATCTCAAGTTTTCATTCAAATTTCATTTCTGTCGAAGTTTAAGTTATTTTTTATAAGCTTTATGGTTGAATTTTATCCACATTTGGTTAATGTGCGCCAATTCAAAAACAGTTCTTTATTGGTTTTCGAAATATATCGTGTTATTTTTTTCTATCAAAAGTAGGTAATCAAAAACGACCGTGTTCATCGCTAGATGTTAAAAAAACAAATAGCACAATGCAAATGTGTGTGTGATATATCGAGATTTTTCCTTTTGTGTATGTTGCCGTTAGTTTCACGATAACCCGTAGATAGCGCTGCGGAACAAGCGCCAAAATCAGCCTTCAGTGGTCAGTCTGGGTATCTGGTGTCTGCGCTCAAGTGCTCTCAGGGATTCCTTCCTTTACACCGAAATCCAGCCTTAACCAAGTACTCAGCCACTTCTCTCGCGAGAGATGCTCATGGGCGTCGGATAGACTCCTGGTGCCACCGCCAGGAAGTATTATCAACATGCATAGCCTTCTTTCTGCCTGTGACCGGTTTGGAGAAAAGAAGTGTGCGTCGTGTAAAATTAGTTTAATTTAGTCAAAAATATGTGGTGTAAATGTTTTAAAACTTATTGTACTTTTTACAGATAAAGTAAGGAAATATTAAACCATACAAATTAACAAAGAATATTGAAAACCAAAAAAGTGTTAAAAACTAAATATAAACTACGGTTAGTATTAATGTTGTAAGATTAGTGTAACATATTAAAACTTAATGCATTAACGTTAAATTAGATGAAAAGGTGGTTAAAAGTACAAAGACTAATAAGGTAAATTGCTAATAAGGTAAATTGCTATATGAAAAACACAAACAAAAATTTGTAAAACACGCGCATATTAAAAAGACATCACAGATATCATAACCAAGGGGCCTATTTGTATTTTTCGCTTAATATCACAAGACGCAGCCGAAAACTAATCCGGACAGAAGAAAGCGATCGGAATATCTTATATCCGATCGATTTACCACTCTGGCTTTGCGAAGGACGCCTCGACTGGTAACCTCAAACTGCTGATCGTGGGCTCTTCCGGGACGCCGGACAAGAGCCTTTGATAATTGAAATGGGACCGAAAACATCCGCCCTGCAATGCAGTTCACCAAAACTACGAATTCATGTCCCGGATTCAACGGAAGGCCAAAAATTTTATCATCCGGCCAAGTGTGCTAAGCTAACCGCAAGTATTAGAAATATCAGTGACGGCGGTAGGGAACATCTACATAAATAAACCCCTAATAATGTAAAATTGATTCCGTTAGGATTTCTGTCTTGGTAGATAATTTTAATCCTTTTACACAATATCTGTCCGTGATTGCGTTTGGGTCCTAAAGCGTCCACCACACTGTTCTCTCCAAATCGATCTCTTGCAGATTCTTTAACAGTTTGATGATTAATAGTTTGAACCGGCGAGGTACCACTCGCCATGTGGCCCTGGTCATCTATCCCGCATCACAAGCATCCCTAATTCAGTTTCTTCGTATATATTATTCGGAATACTTGAGGAAGTAGTCCGTGCTACCCATTCCATATACGACCCTGAGTTCCACCAATTCCACCCACAAATCTGAAATCATGAACAAACCACCCACCCGCTGAGCAACCGCGAGTTACAATTGAGCCACTGGCTTTGTTTGGGAAAAGGAGCAAAAATTAACTCCAAATATCGAATATGTACCAAAGACCAAAGTAATTGCATCGAGATTATCCGGACAGTTTGTTAGAATTTAAGGAAATTGGGCACCACCGAAAAAATTCAATGTTCTATGAAATAGATCATCCTTTTTTTCAATCTATCCATTGATTGCTAGGACTTGGCTGGCGCCATTATTGACGTTCAAAGGGAGAGCATCAGTTTTGTGCAGTGTGAATGAGCTGCTAATCCCAAGTACCATTTATTTGACCTCTGAACAGTACTCATGGCCTTGGCCATTAACGGAGTATCAACCATTGAAAATGTGGAACTTGTTCTACGATCGTCGAACTCGAAGTGATTGTTATCATAATTTGATTTGGAAGAAGTGATGCATACATTTACTTTAATCATGTATTTCGGGTTTTACGATTTAAGGTGGATGTGAGTAGTCAATCAAGCTAAGCTAAGAAAATCATATATTTATCAAACTTCTACTTTATCTCACTTTACTTGATGTTATTACATTTACAAGCTTTACACTTTAACGAAAAATCATATTATATTCTATTTTTTCGGATCAATTAATAAAAAACTACACCGGAGGATAGTTTTCGTAAATTTAAAAATATGGGGCCCTGATACTAAAAGCACTGATCATCAGTGCTAAAAGAACACTTTGGTGACAAATTCAACTCTATAAATACCTCACAGAAAAGATCACTATCAGCAATCATAAATACAAAAAGGTATTAAACGAAACAAATATTTGCCATCATTCTAACAACTGAAACCTATTGAATGTTACGAACCGCTGACCACGTGCTCGTTCGGATAAACAAAGCTTCGGCACTTTTGTTGACTAACAAAATTTCCCCTCCAACCGGCCCGTAGTGCTAAGTTGTAAACAAACATTGTTCATTTCCATTCATCACATCTCCGGCGAGGGTCATGCGCAGAAATGGCATTTCCGATGGTTGGAAACCTAATGGCGAAGGCAGGCGGCAGTGAAAGCATTTCTATTGAAGATAGGTTCCTACCGGAATTCATCCGTTTGGCGAGCACTTTGCTTGGCGTAGGTCGCGTCTGCCTGACGGAATAATTCCGTTGCATGTTGACAAACGCGGCGGCGGCGGCGGGCTTTCGTTTCCGGATGAAGATGATAGCGATGGAGGGTGTTTGTCGATGGGTGGCTGCAAAAGGAGGACACCCAACAACACTTACTGACTACCATGCAAGGATGTGGAAGATAAAATTTACAGAACCGAAACCAGTCCCGGAATTGGATCAGCAGGAGCAGGTTCAATGTCTCATTTGCCAGTCGGCTAGGCAGGGAACGCGTTTCGCTAAGAATAGGAGGACAACCAAAGCTTCAGACCAAGCTGTTCTTCCGTTGCCGGCGGTTGTTCAGTAGCGTGTTGGATCTCGGTGAAGCCAAACGGTTTGGTTTTTTGCTCGCTTCGAAGTCTCGGCCGCAGTTTCAGTAACAGTATCCGGAATCGGCTCAAGCAAACTTTTCTGAAGCCAGAGTGCATCTCCGTGTAGTTGGGTGGTATCGTACACTTAAGCTGAATTAACAACTAGAGGCCGGCGTGTGCAGTTG
Source organism: Uranotaenia lowii (assembly GCF_029784155.1). Lineage (NCBI taxonomy): Eukaryota > Metazoa > Arthropoda > Insecta > Diptera > Culicidae > Uranotaenia > Uranotaenia lowii. The sequence continues at coordinate 265,426,821 of NC_073692.1, forward strand.
ATTGATTCTGATGGGGGTTTGTGTGGCCGTTGAGTTCATTAGCGAATTCGAGTGGATTATGCTCACTTAAGATACATCTTGAGCGAAAACCGAAATGATTTGTCTAAATTAGTGAATCATTTTAAGTAGAATGTTGTAACAAGTTTCGTAAGTGCTCAGCAATCAATTTTGCTGTTGATTAATTTTAAGATCATGATCGAAAATGCCAGGAGATCCATACGTCGATACAAAAGTTCAAGTGTTGAAGAGTAAAAGATAAGTTGTGTGTGATGAGAGAATTTATTGGACAACATTACACGGTGGTCAATATGAATGCAGATTAAAACAAATTCTTTAATATGTGATTCAAAATAACTTAGATTTTTGATAAATTATGAATTGCAGATTGTTGTGAAATCCAATCTTGATATCGTCATCTGAAAGGCAAGTAAATCAACTAACAGTGACACGTATGAACCAAACAAGGGAAAATGTTTTTCTAATTATTTCTTCCATATAATTTCATAGTTACTGTGAAGAATTCTTTTGAAAAAATTAATAAGTGGAAAATATTTTCAATGACTCTTTATGTTGAAAGATACAAGGGCTAAGTGATTTTAGCAAGAAACTATAAAATAATCTAATAGTTTCCCGACTTAAATGAATGAATTTTCTCTTTTTTGGCAATCGATCTATCAGTACGATACTTTTTCAATCCAAAATGGCTAAATTTCAGAACGTGAATTGCAATTCAAAAGTTATTGTTATATTAGCCCCCAAAAGAAAACCTTTTTATGAAAACCAAAGCTGCAATTTTTTTTTATTTCAACAAGTACAATTTTACAGAATGTTCGTTTTTAATTGAAATATCATATTCTACCGAGTGGGTGATAGATATATGGTTGCTTATTGTAAGGATGGTTTTTGATTATTAATTTTTCTGGTTAGTGAATTAAATGCAATAAAGAAAAATCTATTTTCAAAGCCAATATAATTAAGACAAACACCATAAATACGTTAATACGTTCTTGAATGTTAATAGAATATATAAAAAAAAACAATAACAAAAAAATTTAAAAAAATATAAAAGAAAACTCAAAAATGACGAAAAACTTAAAAAAATCAAAAACACACAAAACCAACACAAACAAAAGAATATAAATGACGAAAAATATCAAAAAAAAAAATGATGCAAAATGACAAAAACAACAAATATGATAAAAAAAAAACAAACATTGTAATCATAACAAATAAAATTCTAAATGTGTCTAAAACATTCTATCATGTTTTTATTTAAAAAAAAAACACAAAAAAAATTAAAAAAAAAAATTAAAAACAATAACAATGATTTGTTATTGAAAGTTGAAGAAAAATACTGTTCGATTTTGGCAACAAAAAATTCTCGAGCGTGTTACCGAAAACGAAAGGTCCCGTTACCTTCACCAATTTTTCGGTGCAGTGCAAACTCGCATATTCAAATCATAATTCTAATATATTAACGAATTGAATTTTTGAAAAAAAAAAATTGTTCATTTCCATTTATGCAAACAAAAAATTTAGGTTTTTCAATATTTGCAAAAATTCAGGTTATCATCAGCAATTATTTTGTTTTATTAACACACTTAATCTTTGACGATTGAAGTTTAGGGGGTGAGGGGGGTCTAACGGGTAAAAAAACATCATTTTCAGGATTTTGTTTTAGAGCTATCGTTCAAACAAATGTATTCAATTTTTTTGCATTATACAAAGCATTGTTAAAAGAACATTTAGTAATTTTTTTGTAGAAAAATATTGAAAAATGAGCCGGTGACGGAGCACTTTCGAGGATGCCTTTTAGAAAACAGGATTTGCGGTGGACAATGTATCTCAGCACAGAATCATCTGAAGTAAAAAAATCAGAGCAAAATATTTTTAATATATGTTTATCTGGACTAGGATTGTTCGATCTTCTGGAAAAGATCGATTCCCAAGATCGATTCAGCTGAATAGTTCCAGGAACGATCCACCTAAAAAATCGAAGCCAAAGGATCGATCTCTAAAAGATCCATCTATCAAATTTTTGTTATTAGTGCTGCCTGAGGGCTGCTTTATGCTAAAGTAAATAGTGAAAACGATAGGAAAGCTTATACATTGGAATATTAAATGTACGAGCGATTAAAATATGTTTTCAAATTCAACATCAGAATGTTTAACTTTTCATGACTTTAGCTGAGTGTATGACAAATCAAAAACAGAATAAATATATGCATTTCTCCATACGATGTACTTTCCAGTAAAATTTTAAGCGCATTAGAAAGAAATGAGTTTAAATATTGTAACTTGATTGATTTAAACAATTCAAAAGTTTTAAGTTAGTTCACTTGGTGAAATGCAAATTTTGAAAAGGATACAGGGTTTTATTCAGCCACAGGTCATGGTACAAAGATAACGTGTCCAGCTATCATCTGGAAGGCTCAAGTTCGATTATTTAAGTATCTAAATTTACCAAGTATAATTAAGATTCGGAGGAATATTAAAAATTTTAATTAATTAATCTTTTGGGTTGCTTCTTCACCAAGAAGTATCAACCCAAAAATTAAACAACAACCAGCGGTGATCAAAACTCGATAAAAAATATTAGTTTGAGGAATGTAATAATTCAAATGTAGATATAAACTACTTTTTGTATGTTGTCTCATTTAAATGCTGCCATCTACCGAATTTCGACTATTAAACTCGAAAATTTCGATAAGAATAAAAATTTTCAGCTGAGCTATAGATTATGGATGCTTGATTTAAAGCTGAGCAAGCTTTCAAGTGGCCGTTCTATGGAACTTTCGATTACTTTCTGGTTTTCCCCAAGAGTGTAGAGGTAAAAAACGCCATCTATTAAGTCGGTCTCGATTGTATTGGCATGGAAGCACCTATTAAGAAAAGCAATGTTTAGGATGCTGCTGGTATCAAAATTCTGCATTAAACTGAATCTCAACATTTTCGGAATAAGAAAAAAAAATTCAAAAGATCGAAAGATCGGATCGAAAATAAACCGATTAAATCGATTATTCCAAGGCTGAAGAATCGATCCAAAAAATCGAAAAATTGAGTTCAAAAGATCGATCTCGCAAAGATCGATTTAGGATCGACCAATCCTCTGGACCCCATCGATTTTATTTAACTTAAAAAAAATTTTATGCAATTTTTGTGGCTGTTTGAAGTAAAAACTACGATTTTTCACGAAAAAATCCGCCATTTTTTATCTGTAAAATCTCCCCAAAGTAAAAAAAAAAAACGTTGGGGTCTGGTATTTTATATGTAGAAAATATGTTCCAAATTTAAAAAGAATCGGTGAAGTAGTTTTCAAATGACGATGTCCACGGACTTTAAAAATGTGCTTTCGAGAAAAACGCGTTTGAAGTTTCTGCTCTTGCTTTCTCGCAGTATTAGATAGGACTACCTATCATAGGAGGAGATAAAGGCCTATAATTTCTACAGTTTTGCTTCAATAATATGTTTAAGTTCGTGCTTGTAGTTGTTCTATATTTAATTTCTAACTGAAGTATATCAGATTGGAACACTGCATTTAAAGTTTGATTTTGTATAACCTTTGGATTTTGATTTCTTTTTTCAGTTTTTTTGTATAAATTATTATCACCAATGTAAAGTTTCTAGGAGGTCAAACCCTCATACTAGGTAATGTTTTACGACATCATAAAATGATAAAGTTTTAACATTTACAGGGTGACAATAGTTGAATGTTTCAAAACTATTATCCTGCTCACTAATGCTTGAGCGAAACTCAACTAAAAATAATCCAGTGTCGAATTTAATGAGTCTTTCCTCCGTCATCCTCTGATTTGTGTGTCAAGGAACGTAATCAAATTGTTCTACCATTTGAAGCTTTTGAATAAATTTTTTTTTTTTTCAATTAGGCGTTAAAAGCATTTTAATGCCTTGATCAGGTTCCACCAATGCTTCTGTAATGTCTTCAACCAAAATTTGTCAAGTTATAAAATTATAGTTTATATTTCACATCACATCGATTTTACTGGTTCCCTAATTAAATGTTGAAAACCAGGTCGAAGATTATAAACTTTACCATTAAAAAATTCTTCCAGTAAATTCCAACTAATATCTCATGTTATTGGTGTGTCGATGCAATGGTTGTATCGATGAAAATAAATTAATGCAGATTATTTGATTATTTTAGCCAAGACTGCGTATTATTATTTTTTAGACTGTGTGGAAAAAAACTCCAAATAGGAATGAAAAAATGCGGAACAAATTAATCTAATTCGAGTAAACACATTTTCTCGATTCATTCATTAATAACACGATGTTCGTCAGAACATGTTTTTCCATAAGGCCAGAACAAATATGGTGTTCTTCTTTTGTCATCCCTCCTTCGATTTTTTCGAAAAGCTCGATAGGGGAGGATAAATAAAATATAAATGTTTTATTGAAAAATTTGACAAACTCTTCGGAAATTTAAACAGTTTTTAATATCGAAAATAAAACGGTAGAAGATGGGAATTGTATCACGTTTTGTATTCGATTTTTTTTCAAAATTTTCGATCAAAAATAACTAGATTTTTTTTTATTTTACGCAATGTACAGTTGCGTTAAAATAAGAATGAAATCGTGTGCGGCAGCGCACTCGCTTCCAACTTTGACCAGCTGCCATTTCTGTCTGAGTTGATATTTTTTCATGAAATTTTCACAAAATTTAGTACAACTATCCAACTAAAAAATGGACAATAATAAACCTCATTTTTAAACCGGTTCCGATAATGATGAAGCTCGGCCAGGTAATAGAATAAACACTTATACATTATTTCAAAATTTCGAGTATTTTTAATGAAAATTGTCTAAATACAGCGAATTTTGTGAAGCAATCTCAAATTTCCTTTTATCACGAGATAGCTGTATCTTTTTTAGTACAGTTTTCAAATAATGTGAAGTGTTAGTTGGATTGTTGATCTAAATTTTGTGAAAATTTCATGAAAAAATAACAACCCAGATAAAAATGGCAGCTGGTCAAATTTGGAAGCGAGTCTGTTGCCTCACACGATTTCAATCTTTTATGAATTCAACTGTATGTATGGTATATTGTATGCAAATATTTTGTATGCAAACTTTTGTCTTATTTGTTCCAATTTATTGAAAATTTTGACTAATTATGATTCCCTCGTGATGTTGCAACCCCAAGTGACAAAAGATGGATATCAGATTTGTTCAGGCCTAATTGAAGAGCATTTTCAACAAAACATGAACTTTGTTTCACATTTAACCGAATTTCGTCACTCTTTATGTCAGAAACAACTGGACCAAATTATACAAACTTAGTATCATTAAGTAATCAAAAGTTCTGTGTTTAGTTTTGTGGATTACACCAGGGAACAGCATTTTTGGTGCCTATTGATAACTGTTTTTGGAAGATTTTGACGTCCTGAATTCGAATTATTTGCCAGATTCTGTCTATCAGCTCTGATTTAGTGATTTGTCGTGTGAAAATTTAGAAAATAATCGATTTTAAGTAAAATTGATCATTGATAACTGGTGTACCGTAAAACGGGGTAACATTGATCACCGGGGTAACTTAGGCAAACCATAATTTTTTTCACATTATCATCAATAACTAAGCCTATGGTTTGTATTTTTGAAAACTGTTTTCTGCGTTTGAAAGTCTATTAATTGAGTATCAAACAGGCAAAATTTGGTTTGCATTTGAAATTTTTTTTCTGATAGTAAAAACCCAGACAACCATTTGGTGGGTATTTCGAATTTGCAACGCAAATATACATGCAAATATACGTTTAAACATATCGTATATAATGTAGCAAAACCAGTATATACGTATCATCTTGGAGGCCATATAAGTACATTAGCAAACATATTCTTGATTTGGATTGTATTAAATTACGATTTGCACGACTTGTCATGCGCATCATTTACGACTACCCTGATCCTTTTTGGAATATACTATGACAATTTACACCATCATATAGATGATTGAGGTTGTAATATACGACATTTTTCGTTACAATATGGAAAGTTTGGCGACTTATTTGGTCGTCTTTTGCGACTTGATTTCAGGGCTCTCATTTTTCGTCAGTTGAATAAAAATAAGATTATAATTTTTTTTTGCATTTTAAACCAATTGGTTTATTCATCCCCAAAAGTAATAAAAATAAGATTATTTCAAATAAGTTAGTTTTTTGCTGTCAAATTCAAGTTTATATTGTACAAATTTATTATTTTCCTGATTGCTGATTTTTTTTCAACGTTCATGAAGTTATTGTTAGTACCTGGACTTGATCCCCTGACGATACGATCTGCAGCTCATGATGGTTCCTCGACGCTATCTGGAATATATAAATTCAAGTGGATTTGTTTCAAAGGCATTAAACCAAAAGCAAATCGTATATTTCTATAACTAAAATCTTTTAAATCGTAGAACACGTCATCGATGATCTAAAAATAGATCAGCATTTTGAAGTCTCCTTAAATACTAGTCTAATCATCGATGTCGTATTATCCTAAACGATTTTATTGAACTTATTGGTATTCTTTTACGATTGCCAGCAAAAACGTTTCACGAAAATCAGAACGAAAATCAGACCCATCCCCCCCCCCCCCTTAAAGGCCCGTATTGGAAAAATAGAAAGGAACTCTTTCAAATGGCTAACTTTAAAGAAAAAATGAAAGTGGAAATAGTGGGAGGGCCTTGGAGAATGTGTGAAGGTAAAATTTCATTTGTATTTTGAAGCTTAAACTAGGCTTACTAGATACTTTCAGAAAAAGCGGGACATTTCACGAAAAAATGCGGGACATTTTGAAGCTCATTAAAACATAATTTTCATGACCATCCTTATAGATATATTCATATGTTCCTTCAGCTAAAATAGTTCATAGGAAGTAATTAAAAATCGATAAATGAAATTTGTTTAAAAAAAATTAAATTCTTAAGAAGAATCTTTGTAAACTGCGAACACTTCAGTCGAAAATGTTGTAGTTCAGAGTAATTTAAAATCCCAAATTTGACGAGAGTTTTCATATTTTTAAACAGCAGTTTTTGATCATCTACCAAGTTTAATCAATTTAACACGTCAATTTATTATTGTTTGATTGAAAATATTTTTTTTCGCTCGATAGTCCAGTACCATGTTATCTGGTGTTGAATGAATTCAAGGCTTTAAATTCAAGGGATTCTGCTACGGTTCCGGAGAAACATCTTGAGCCATAATCATTTGCAAGCAAATTAAAGAATATTTTCTTCAATAGAAAAATATTAACATCTCTAGAACGTGCTAAGAAACGCTCAACCCAACTCAACCCAATTGTTATGGTAATGCTAAGATAAGCTTTGACACAAAATTTGGTCCGGCTTAGTTGTCCGGATTTCGTAGAAAAAAAGCCTGGATTTTGCACAGATTTCTTCACTTTATTTTCAAAATTTAATAGAAAAACTTCAATAAAGTTATTATAATTTTCATTTTTGCATCCGAAAACGATTTTTTTTAGCAAGTTAAATCTAAATAAACATGAACACATTTTCGGAAGTCTAAAATATGATTTCAAATTTGCTGATGTGTTTTGAGGTAGAAAAACATTTTGATGTGTATTTTTTTTTTATTGAATAGTTCCGTGGTTGAATGAACTGAAATTGGGGTTTTTCCAATGTAAGTCAGTAAAATTTTAAAAACGATTTACCTTATTAATTTTTACAGCCATATCGGTAAATGTCATGTTCTTAAAGTAAGAACGTTTCTGGTTTTTTAAATCATAAATGAGGAGAGAGATTTTATAAGAAGCGTTTTCTCAAGCACGAACCATCTATTTTGAAGTGGTCGAATCGGAGAATGTTGAGTCTACCATAAAAGTTTTCTCAAGAAAAAGCGGGACATTTTGAGAAAAAGCGGGACGGTGGGACATTTTCTAAAAAAGCGGGACATATGACGCTTTTGCGGGACGGATGGCAACCCTAGCTTAAACTATTTAGCAATTGTTATAATTTTTGCCCCTAAATGTATTCAGCAACATTGTTCTTTTTTCCAATAAAAATGTTGAAAAAAGGGTAAAAAGCAAGGTAACATTGAAAAACTAGCATTTGTAAATGTTATGAAGGTGTTTTGTGGCCTTAATGATCAAGATTACTCGATAAAACCGCCAATGTTACCTCAAAGCATCAAATTCTGAACAGCGACGAAATCGATTTTTAAATCATATTTGAAGTAGTCTAATAAATTTCTGTAACCAGTTTTTACGTTCATAGGAGTTCAGTACTGGTTTTAAAGATATGAAACATGCCAAATTCCCCTAAACAGAAAAATAATCAAAAATATGGAAAAAAAACTGATGAATCTTAACCCGGATTACGGTACCAACAAACCTACATGAAGAACAAAACTGATTTTGAATCTTTTTTTATCCTTCATTCATTAAAGGGCTGATATTTATTCTAGATAATATAAATTCAGTAATATGAAGCTTCAAAAATAATAAATACTACAATTTTTAGAAGTTTTATTAGATAACATCACAACTGTTTCTGACACCGCTGAAGAAAGTCTTCGAGTATTGTATATTAAAGATTTTATTCTTTTAAGAACTTTATTAAGGACTACAAAACGATTGGACCTATGGGTTAAGAAATATTTTAGATTCGATTTCGTTAAAATTTAAAAAAAAATCGTCAAAATTGCTGTATGTTGCAAAATTGGAAAAATAAGTAATAAGAAAACTATAACCTTTTTTTCCAGAAGTCAAAATTACTCGCTATCTTTGGGAAAAAGATCATTGAATTAAAACCTTTAATTTCTAAATCTATGTGATGTTCTACAGTTGAGCCCAAAAGCTACCAAAACTGATTTAATGAATTTTTACCAATTTTCCAAAGTTATTTCGAAAAAAAGAACTGATAGTAAAAAATAATATGTAGAATCAGCGCCCCCAAATTTCAATGGATTCAGATTTTTTTTTAATTTCAAATTGTTCTTGGTAATTTTATTCATGAAATATTGAGCTTCTTCTCATGTTAGCAATAACTGAAGCTTAAGACTAGGCAAAACCAACAATGAAAGACAAGCTCAATTTTTAGCTTATTTCAATTTTCTGGATAATTTAGCATGCAAAAATTTTATCCTCCATTCAAATTTTCATACAAAATCGATACGCGTTGCGGTGATTAAGGAATCATCCAAATCATCTCAAATTTTAAAATGATGCTTGATGACCCAAAAGGCATAAAAAAATCATTTGAAAGCCAAAAGTCAATTTTTGCAGCGGTATAATATCCATGGAGTGCGTTGTACCCTGTCTAAAAATCCCTCTAAATTTCGTTGAGAAATTCAAATTTTCTCTTTTCTCCACCCTCTTTAAATCCAAACAACAACCCCAAAATATATCCAAACGCATTGACGTTCATCATGTTTTTGGAACAGAACGTAAAAATGTTCGAGTATAATTTGTGTAGTACCGAAAACTGGGAGAGCTTGGATCAACATGAATTTTTTGCAAATAATCATCATTAACTAAATCTGAAATTAAAATAACTGAAATCTGTTTTCTACGTTAGAAAACCTAAGAATCGAGTTTCAAATAGGCGAATGTTGGTTTGTAGTTGGAGTTTTTTTTATATTACTTTAAATGTTGTTTTGAAGTTTTGAAATATCTGTTTTTTTCGAAGACTCGCAAACATACACCTCACCTGCTAAATGATAGCATTTAGTAGCAAACTGGTTGTTTTATATGAAAGTTTAACTTTTTTCTTTGTATTGGTATAGTTTTAGAGCAATTTTTACGGTAATTCAATATATTTTTTTGGATATTTAAAAACACGGACATTTTGTATGAGCAAGCCTGTGTAGAACAAATGCCTAAAACCCTATCAAATGACTAAGTATGAATAAAATAGATCATAGGAACAGTTGGAGGACCAAGGAAATTGCATGAAGGTTAAAATTTCATTTGTTTTGAGGCCAAACAATATTGAGAAATGTTTATAATTTTTGCCCCTAAATGTATGCAGCAACATTGTCCATCTTTTGAGTATAATTATTTTTGAAAGAAAACGTTGACAAACTCAATTCAATTTAGTACAAACAATCAATGTTCCCCCAGTTTAGGTAAGAAAAATTGTAAGCATTCATCAAAAATTGAATTGTGTATATCTCGTTTTTTGTAAGCCGGATGCAAAACAAGCGGAAGAATTCACCTTGCTAGTTGTGTAAATGAATTGAAACGAGTAATAAAAACGAAAAATGACTTTCTGGTAGACAGGCACGTGAAATAAGTCATTTGAATATACATTTATTATCCAAATATTTCAAATGATTTTTTTTCAACTAGAAGGATTTTTCACGTTAGATAACCGTTCCGAACATATTTTCGTCATTTTATTTCAGAATGAATTTAAATTTTGATTTCCAATTAGTTCATCAATACTATATTTTCTTTCATTGTTTCGCTCGGTATTTCCCCATGAAAACAAATTGTTAGTTTCTTTGCAAGAATGCATCTAATGTCTTATCGAGAGTATTATCAAACTTTGTTCAGAAATTCAAACTGAATTTTAAATGGTTTTATCCCACGAGTACCCGAGGGTACTGAACAAGTAACAGTGAACATTTCCGTCGATACCTTTGCAAGAAGGACACCCAATGCACTCAGGATGAAAACGAAAACTGTAATTGCCTTGGAAAACCACTTGAAACTTTCGAGATGAAAAATCGACTTATGGATCTCCTTTCACCCATCATCGAGCGAGACCGGACGTTCCAATCCAGTAGCGATCAAATCAACCATTTCGATCCGGCATCTATCATCGACCAGCAACCACACATAGCTCGGTGAAAGATAGGGGAAGAGCCGCAGTATTTGCCAGAGACAGTAGCAAAGATGAAAAAACTTTTCCCACCCGCTCCGAAACTGTTTACTCAACTATTCATGATGATGATGATGGTACTATCTCGTGCAATTTTCCATCACATTATGTGAATGTTTGGCTTGAAAAAACCACAGGAAAAATCAAAACGTTTCTGATTGAAAACTGCACCATCTTCGGATACGATAAACACTAAAAAAAACTCACTTATCGAATTTAACGCTCGAGTTTCCCATATCTTATGATCTTTGTAGCGGCAGCAAAAAAATAATCTAAACTTTGGCCAGTGCTGATGGAACACTGATTGAGGAGCAGCAGATTGTTAGCTAACCTCATCATAATTCGAGCCGATAAACATAAAAAAACGCCAAAGCAATAAAAATCATCCACAGGAAAATATTGTGTCTGTGTAAAATTTATAAAAAAAAACCATTCGGTGGCTCCAGAAAGTGATTGATCAAACAGTGTTTACAAGATTAAGAAGAGCACATCACGGCAGATTAAAAAAAGAAAAATTGCTCTAGATAAATCAACCTAAAAATAGCTGCCCAACCTCTAGAATAGGAGAATTGAACCGTCAGAAAAAAAGAGCACAAATTGCCCCCGATCGGGAAGATCCATAAGAAGTGTGAATAAAAAAATCAAACTTAGACCAAGCGGTTTGAAAAAAAAAAAAACTCGGAAATCCAACCCATCTCTCACAAAACATATCAAAAAAGGGGTTCCAAAAAAGTTGAAATTTCGTGCAATCCGTGAACCCGGGTTTGGATCAAGCAAGCAGCTTACTGTGTAAAAATTTCGTGTACCTACCTACTGTAAGCCAGTGAGTGCTAGTCAAGTCGAGTTGAGTACGAGTGTGATAATTGATGACACGGGGTTTCTGCTGCAAATTGCCGCTCGCTTTTGATCGCTCTGATAAGTGGAGATGAATAGCGTGTGAAAAAATTAGTGAAAAGACCAACCTTCACCCATCTCCATTCATCGTAGAAAAGAACGAACACATATCGGTTCAAGGGGGGCTTTCACGTGATTGTCTAAGTGCGTGGGTGATGTGCTGTGCTGTGCTGTTATCTAAACAGAATCCGTGAAAAGGTTCCACGGATCAAAAACACCCACAGACCGTCAAACCTTCGCGGTGTCCTCCACGGTGCTTGAAAGAAGAAGACCGCCTATGGATGGTGTGCACATTCCCAGAATTTGACGTGATTTGGATGAACTAGGCGGATTTCCTTGACGATTTCTGTGTGCCAAATCTGGCTAAAGGTAAGTGCTCTAGCATGTGCTCTCGGATGCAGTATTCTAAGGGATTTTCCGGTACCCAAACAAAGATAATCAAATATAGCAGCAGATCTAACATCACATGGTTCTCGAAGCTCAATTCTTTTGAGTTTCTTTCATTCAGATGCTGGCTGATGCAGCATTGAGATTTCCTTCAGTTTTTTGGTTACCTTACGTAACCCTTTAACTCCTACGAGGTTTTCCACATTTGAAAAATAGAAATATTGATTAACAAACAAAGTTCTAGAAAAAAAAATTCTTAAATGATTCAGCTGAAAAATTTAGTTTTTGTCGATCCTATTTCGAAAGATCTTTCAGAGGGATGGATATTCCTTGAAATCCAATTATAATTTTTAAAGAAATTTCCACTTTTGCCTTAAACAATGGCCGTCGCGAAACTTGGTGCAATAAAAAACATGACGTTTTTGTTCAATAATCATCTCTTATTTATACATTATTGTTCAAGACCAGTGGTCGTTTTGTTAAAAAAAATACCAACCTTTTTTATAAAAATTGCTATTGATTCCTTCGCTATATTTCAAAACTCTTACAATGATCCAACGAAGAACTTAAAAAAATGTGCTAAATAGAAAAAAACAACAAAGCTGTTATCCCAAATTTTACTTTTCAGTTATTGAATTTTGCTTTAAAAATTTAACAAAATTTGACTTGAAGATCATTCTTTAATCACTTTATAATGTTCTCCACATAATTAAAATTATAATGAAGATATTTAATCCAATATGTCCATCGTTAGAGTATAATTTAAACTTCTTAATGCCATATTTTTAAAGCAATAGGAAGCTCTCATTTTTTTAGGAAAAGTTTTCATAAATATATGGTATATTTTTCTTCTGAGTAAAATTGATCATTGCTAAGCATGAAATTGTTTGAAGCATGAAATCCAATATCATCATATTGATTGAATTATTGCCTGATGAAAAGAACTCGCAAAATAGCGTTTTATCTAAAAAATAAAATATTGTGCCTTCAAGTATGCAATGACTATAGGGTAGTAGACTAATTGTCTTTGCCTGACACTTATAAACTGTAAAAAGAGAAACAATACGGCAAAAAATAGTCAATGGACCTCTAGATTTTGATTGATTTTTTTCAAGGATTAGGGCATCCTGAATAAAGAATCAACTATCCTTTAATAAAGGACAAAGTCTCCTTCAACTTTTAAAATTAAACATTTTTTTGTCTCATCTACAGCTTTACGAATAGTTCTGAGCGCCGTTGTTGTCTAACGGATAGGCTGGCGCAAGTCTGGTTTTGGAATGCCAGGCGTACTGGGTTCGATTCCCGGTATCGGCAAGAAAACTTTTGAGTTCGAATCCCATAAGTGGCCGATAGGTAAGATGTGTTTCCTCATATAACTGACTATATAATAAGAACGTTCAATCAGTTGCCAGCTGGCCAGGTGTATACACGGATGCCGGAATACCTGTAAGTAAACTAGCCCACCTGATTGACTTCTTCCAAAATAAACCTACATCAACACAAATACATTCATTCATGACCGTCCATACGAAGCCATGGGGTCTGGGTATGATGTACGCGTTGCATTGGAGATTCTTCGATCTAAATAATCTAAAGAATGCATGTGAACACATACTTAGGCAGAAACAGCGGTGAATCCGTGCACCCATGGTGGATAACCAACATAAAATAACATAATATCTGCAGACTTACGAATCGTTATATTTTTTGAAGCACATAAACTTGAAATTACACGCTATTAAAAAATGCACTACTATAACGGAGAAAACTTTTCAGATCAGTTCTTTCCCTGAATAAACCAATTTTACTTTAAAAAAGAAGAAGGTGGTTATATTCTCTAAGGAGTATGTATGGTTACCCTAGAATATTAGCGTAAGTAATGATGTTATCACTGATCACACTGACATGACACTTAGAACAAAAATTCAACCATTTTCTGTCTTATTTTTTGTTGTCGGATTTTGCAGATTCGCAATACCGACGGCAGGTGGCGAACCTGAAAAATTTGACAAAAAATGCCCTGTAGGAAAAATGTACCGGTTTAGCCCGATTTTATCGTAGAAAATGCCTGTTTTTTTTTTTAAACTTGGGTGGCATTTCCTAACTGGGATAGAATTTCTTCAAATCGATCGATACGCAATCTGGAATCGACATTGCGTACTGTTGGAAAAATTATCCAGAAAACGAAATCGAGTGTCCAGTCAGTATGGTCAGTGATGTTATTATCTACCATTGAAATTTTAAAAATTAGATTAAAGATCTGTTTTGATTTATTTTTAATTACCATCAAAACGAAGTATTTTATTTAATGCATGCTTTATTTAAAATAACTTCTTGCGACAATTCCAAAACCTGTTATTAAAAAACGAACACAAACACATACAGGATCTCAATGAAACTTGATGTTTGCACGAAGAGAATCCTTTTCTTCTTAACTCTAAGCGTACATCTTTCGAGGATATGATGGCTAGCATCTCACAAATGCTGAAACCACCAACCCACAGAGAGTATACTATGTATGCCGTGACCGAAATTCGATCTCATACCCGCTGGCTTAGAAGACTTGAAGGCCATCGTCTACGCCACGGGCTGCGGCATTCTACAATTTCATACAAATGGCAACTATTTGACAATAAGTTGTCAACACCTACAGATAATAAAAGCTGAAAACAGCTTGCAGCAATTTTTTGATTTTTTTTTTCGTTCATGTATTATTTGATATGAAAAAATATTTCACTGAATCCGAAAATACCCAGACTTAGGAAATATCACCCCCCAAACCTGAGTTTAACATTGACAACTCAAGTTTGTGAAAAAATCACAGCTAGTCAATATGCCAAACTTGCCCTTCAAGCGGAGAACAGTTTTTATGGGGTTTTTTGTTGTAGGCAAATCTGAACCTAAGTATTACTTCATTCGTGGCAGATTTAAGTTTGGGGGTTAAATTTAAAGCGATGAACTGTTTTGTTGGATGAAAATTTTTATATATATATTTATAATATACGTTAATTTAATTGCCAGTCTCAACAACTCTTCGCTGGTCGAGAGGTTCACATCCTGAAATCAGATATACTAGAACCGATATAAACCACTTAACGAGAAAACGGGAGACACGAATAGCGCTATCTGGCGACAGAAATGGAAGTATTACGCTGTGATTTTTTTCGAAGCTTTGATCAGAGATGCCAGGTGTCCTGATTTTTCAATTGACAATCGCAAAAAGTGTGGCGTAGCATATCGAAAAAGCGAAAGAAAAATTAGTACTTTTTGAATAAATACAAATTATTAACAGCGCAAATTCTTACGATTCTCAAAACGTTATTCAAACCTTTAAACATCGTGATTGTAACATTACAATCGGTTTAGCGCAAAGTTTTGAAAAAAAGGGAATGTTATTAGTCTCAAAAACGTTAAGGTCGAGCATTTGTAATAAATGACTAATTTATTATGACTTCATAAATTGCTAAAATTACATTGAATTACGACATTCACGGGAAAATCTGCCAGCACCGATTTTAAACTTTTGCATCGAGAATTTTCGCCAGCACTTAACGAGTAAATAAACAAACTACATATTCTTAATCAAACATTTCCGCCTAATTCTATAAAATTTATTTAATCTCCGCCATCATTTCGAGTTTTTGACAACGATCCGTTACCTACAATATTTCATACAAATCGGCAAATCAAAAATAACGAAGCTTAATAAAAAAAATTAGCTAAGAGACGATAAATATAGAGAAAGTATTACAAAATGGAAATTCAAAAAAGATTAATTATTAATTATTCCTAGTGATACAGTACCGTTCATAATTGTATAGAAATTGGAAGCAGGCGCACTGTCACTTCGACTTTGAACTTCCATAACTTTTACTCTGATAATATTTTTCTTCAAATTTTCTGCAAAAGATAGAACAACAATATCACTATTATATCACAATATTTGAGCTTTCTAAAGTTTGGATAGCCTGAGATACAGTAATTCTACGAAAATCTAACGTTTTGGGCTTTTACCATTCCAACAGCAATATCTCAAACTACGTTACGCTTTTTATTGAAGTTAGTCATTATGATTGTTGAAATATAAAGTTAGCATGTCTGAAGTTTTTGAAATATTCTATCGATGGGATCAAAAGTAACGCGAGGTAAAATATTACAGGCATGAACCTAAAAATACGATTTCAATAGAATTTTGGACTCAATTTTCGTGTTTATTTGCAATAAATGTGCTGAAATTTTGTTTTCTCCTCGATAATCGTTTCTGTAAAACTTTTTTAGCTTTCATTTTTCATTTGTTTAGGTTTGTTTTAAGTTCACGTGCACAAATAAATGATGGGAAACCCATAAGAAATATATCGAAATTCTGTTGCACACATTTGTCTCTTTTAATAAAAAAAAAATCATGGAAAAGTATGGAATAGAGATATTTTCCAAAACCGCTTTTTGTTTGTATGTTGGTTCACTAAAATGTTTATGGTGCAAGAATAGAAACAAATAATTTCATTTGTTATAACTGGCATCCCTGATCAAGTATAGTCTGAAATACACGCTATTTACAAGTTAGACGAATTTCTCGAATAAGTGCTTACATTTTGTCCGCTAGATGATGCTGATGGTGTCGCCTTCTCATTGTATGAAGAAAATAAGTGTGGTGAATATTGGTTTCAATTATATTTGCTGAAATGTTAATTGTAGTGCCATGTTTATGTTGGATTAGTCTATAGTTATCAGAGGATTGTTGGAAGATTTCCACAAAATGATAACAAAAAAATCGATTTAACCATTTAACCAAAATTTCTATAAACTGCATGAAAAGGGATCTTATCAATTGTATTTTAATGCAGTCGGACCTTGCGTTAGCTACTTTAAGGAAGAGTTCATCAACCAGACTCATCGAAAAGGACGACCACAGCAACGATCGATAGTGAAAAGTTAATCTCTCTCTCTTTAAGAAAACCCGTAAGATCTGTCAAAAGTTGCGTAAAATTTAAGCTGCATCCCACTTGCACAAGTGGAAAACCATCACCCAAATTCGACAGTGCTTCCATCGCCTATTATTATTTTGCAGTGGGAATTAATGTTCTCATAAACAAAATGAAGTCAATCAATAAATACATAGAACCTTAGAACACCTTTATCCGTGACAGTTATGCCAGGTGGATTTGTCAAAAGGCAGGCATCCATGAAGAAAAAATTCAGAATTTTTCAAGACACCACTTATTCTGCGTTAATTGCATACAGAAATGCGAAAATCAGCTACAGTAGACGCCTTGATTTATGCAATTTAAACAAGCAGAATCTCGGTTGGCCTGCAGTGTGGATGGAAAAACACAATTAAAATATCATTGAACCAAAGATCATCATTTAGGCATTCATCTGATTCATATGTTTCAAAATTTTGGAAAATGGTAGAACTATGTAAAAACTACAACCGAAAAAGAAGGGGAGAGTGGGGTAACGTGGTCCACTCTCAATATCTCAGATGTGTGTTGAGATGAAAATCTCAATCCAACTGTCATCGCCGTCGCTTTGCGTAAGCATATTTTTCTATAGGTTGTTGTCTTAAATACACATCATATGCTTCTTTTATTTATCACACTAAAAAAACTTAAAAAAATTACTTACATAATTAAACAAGTTCTCGCTAATTGCATCGATTGGAAACCTAAATTTCATAACAAAAATATGCTCATACGCGTATGATCTTAGTTTTGTCATGTTCTTTCTCGTGGAAAAGGATTTTTTGATGAAACATCAGTAAGTCACACAAACGCAACTAATTTGCAAATCATAGCGTGTGAGGAATCGTGAGCCACATTTTGTGGGGTATCTTGGGCCACCTATATTTTTATGTTTTTATACACATTTAGGACTTAAAACACGTTTTTCCTATCTGAAAAGTTTTCTTATTCCAAATGAACAGTTATGATAAATCTTTTGTCCATTCTATATCAGGAATTTTGCCATAACGTACGCGGGCCAGGTTTTCGAAACTTAAACACTCTTTTAAATTTCTTCATCAGAAAACATGTTATTTGGTCAATTTGGATTTGGTGGCCCACGATTTCCCACCATTTTTCAAAATACAACTAGAAATGAACTCACTTGAAGAAAATCATTGATTTTTACAAATGATTTAGTACTAATTTGAAACTAATAACTGAATGTGCTTTATAATGATTTTTTTTTTCGATAATTCCGTCAATTTTTTTTTGTGCTAGAAACACCACAATACACTGAGGTTTTTTTTACGTGGTATTTCGTCCCGCGTTAAAAAAAGACGTAAAAAAAACCGCATTAATTCGAAAATCCGCGTGAAAAAAAAACCGCGTTAATTCGAAAACCCGCGTAAAAAACCGCGTTAATTCGAAAATCCGCGTAAAAAAACCTCGTTAATTCGAAAATCAACGTAAAAAACCCCGAGATTCAAAAATCCACGTAAAAAATCCATTTTATTTAAAAAAAATCGCGCAAAAAAGCACGTTACTAAAAAAAACGCATAAGAACCATGATTATTTAAAAATTTGTGTACAATGATAGTTCATTTTTAAGATATTATGCATGCAGAAAAAAATCCAAAATATGAGCGCTAATAACCATAGTAGCTTTGCCTACAGGCGACACGTCGCATACGTCGCGACGTTGGAAATAATAACGAGGTATCGCTAGTTTCCTAGGAGACTTGAAGCATGCGATTGATGGCCTAGGGAAAATGTACAGTAAATAACGTAAAAATGTTCAAATAGAACATTGAAATCGCCTACTGGACTAAAAAATGCATAACAAACCTTCGAATGACAGGAATCTCGCTAGTAAAAAGCGTCGCTAGTCCTACTGTCGCTATTCGGTTTGGTGCTTTACACATAATAAAAAACAAAATCAATTAGATTAATAGAATAGAAGAATATAGTGAGGCTTATTTGACAGTGTGGAATTCAGATCATCTCATGTCTCATGTCTCAGGTCTCATGTCTCAGGTCTCATGTCTCATGTCTCAGGTCTCAGGTCTCATGTCTCATGTCTCATGTTTCAGGTCTCAGGTCTCAGGTCTCAGGTTTCATGTTTCAGGTCTCAGGTCTCATGTCTCAGGTCTCATGTCTCAAGTCTCATGTCTCAGGTCTCATGTCTCAGGTCTCATGTCTCAGGTCTCATGTCTCAGGTCTCATGTCTCAGGTCTCAGGTCTCAGGTCTCAGGTCTCAGGTCTCAGGTCTCATGTCTCATGTCTCATGTCTCAGGTCTCAGGTCTCAAGTCTCAGGTCTCATGTCTCGTGTCTCAGATTTCGAGTCTCATATTTCAGGTCTCAAATCTCAGGTCTCATGTCTCAGGTCTCAGGTCTCAGGTCTCAGGACTCAAGTCTCAGGTCTCAGATCTCATGTGTCACGTTCTTAGTCTCAGAGCAAAGATTTTCCCAACTACAAAAAGATTCTAAGTGTTTTCCTTTGAAAAAGTCTTAGAATATTTTCTCTGAAAAATCGCGTTAATTCGAAAATCCGCGTAACAAAAACCGGGTTAATTCAAAAATCCGCGTAAAAAAAGCCGCGTAAAAAAATACCGTGTAAAAAAAAAACCGCGTAAAAAAACCTCAGTGTACTCTGGATTTGAATAAGAAGGCAATAAACGCCTTTGGTTATACAATATAATACAAGCGTACTTCTACACACATTGAAATAATCGAGTTGAACGAATCTTGTTCGCACTCAATCCTGTTTCATAAATGCCTTTTCAAAAATAGTTCCCCGACCATACAGAGATAACAAACTCAGACTTAGCTCGTCAAATATTGCGCTACCGTTGAATGATGTCAAACATTACCTTTTGTTTACGGTTAACATTTGCAGTGACTTTACACTACCCAGCCAAAATCTGGTGAAAAAAAAAATCATGGACCCAAATGATTACCACCCAGCGCAACGGTAGTAAAAGTAGTGTGTAGGTAAACGGTCCAACAGTTGTTTGGTTAGTAAAATTTTAACGATTTAGGTGAGCTGCCGAGACCAGGTTTTCGTGTTTATATGATCACATTTCCTTGACTGTTTGCATTATCCACGCCTCTCGATTCGTTACTGTTGCTTCGAATAGTACAATATTGTATTTCCGAAAAACCACATTCTGCTTTCGGTTTGGCTTAGCCCGGCCAGAGTTGACTGCCAAACACTGATGTTAATACGGTAATGAATTTCCGACCGATCATGAGTGGTTTGTAGCCGGTAGTAGTTCGTTTCCGGTTAGTTTGTTGCCAATTTATAATGAGCGCGTTTCCGGGTAGACGATGCAAAACAAATGCAAATCCTTTCCAATCCCCGCAGAGTGCCAGGAAGGATTCCCTGGTTGGCTCCGGCGAGACCTTCCGGGATTTTCCATACAGGGCCCTAGAGCTTAAAGCCACAGAAAGTGCTGGAAACATTGACCGCCATTGTTATTTGCCGAAGAGAGCAACTCCAATGTTATGATTGTACTGTGGACGTATACATGACACCATCTGGTAGAAGCCCAGCTGAAAACGTGGTGTGTACTAGGTATGTTTGTGCGGGAGGGGGAGGAGGGGGTGCTATTTAGCCGACACTGTTGCTTTTCTCGCCCAGCCAAGCTTGAAAATAAACGTAAACATCGCATCGCATCGTAGGCAAAAGTTCACATCACCCATTGCGAGCCAGACGTGCAAGTACACATGTTAAGTATCCTCCAATTTCCTCCCTTCTGAAAACCAACTCCCCCAAATGGCTCCAACACATGTGCCGGGCCAAGTGCTTTTGACCATCGGAACTTGTTGGCGGCTTAGGTCCCCTTAAATAGCGTAACTAAGATAAATAAATGGGCAATAAATAATAAAAATATCCTCCATGCAACGACTTGTTTCGATGTAGCTTGTGAATTTGTTTATATGGTTTATTACAGCTATCTATATGGCCGGCGATTGGACGCTCTCACTTTACAGCACTGTCGTAGTAAATTATCGGGGAAAATGCCAATCTAAGCGCTATTAGTGTGGATTTATGGTTGCATTTCCCGTCAAAAATATTAAAAGAGAGCAACATGTACCTAAACGCTTGAATTCGAAGAATGAAGTTAATCTTTTCAGATATTTTGATTGAGTCGGAAAGAGTTTCACAGAAGAAACAAAAATGATGTTGATTTTCCGGTTCAATTTTCCCATAAAAACATAAAAGTTCAAATTTGCTCATGTAAACGTTACTTAGAAATTGTGCAAAAATGGATGTGTTTTGAACCATAACGAAGCTTTTAAGACCCCAGGGTTTGAAAATTCATAAATGACCCAGTCCAAGTAATGTTCATGTAATTGTAACACTCAACATCAATAGGAATCGATGCCATCAACAGAATATCTATTTGTTAATTTATTTATTGTCGTCAACCAGTTGTAGACCGTTGAATTTACTTGTTATATACTTGACACGAAACGCGATTTTTCATGTAAGTTCCATCATATGTGTCGTTCTGTGTCTCTGTGAATGTAAAGCATAAGATAATTCGACAGCTTTAAATCACCCGTTTTTATGTTTTTTCTGATGCTTTAAATTCGGTCGTTCGATTCCTTCGTCACGAGAAACCCCCATAAAACTCGAAGCAATTCGAGTACATGTGCTGAAAGGAAGAAAAATAGTGATAAATCGTGCTAAAGTTTCGGTTATTGAAAGTACCGTTTGTTTACAAAGGAACATTAGTGTAAACACCCCAGCTCGATTTTTCCGATTGAAGCGACATCTGCCGGAAATTTTGTGGAACCATCAGTTTCTTTCTGCGAAGTCAATTGCATAACTGAAGGCGCAATGGAACAGCACTGCTCGACTTGCCGTGAAGCTATCACTGGTATCGAGCAAATCGCTTGCAAAGGAGTCTGCAGCAAGCGATTCCACATCGCGTGCACTGGATTGTCTAAAAGTTTGGCCAGACAAATTGATACTACGTCCAATAATGTTTTCTGGTTCTGTGATGACTGTGCAGCGATTATTTCAAATCCTAGTTTCCGTTCGATGGCATTTAATGCTTCTGCTGAAACAAATGCAATTGCGCAACTCACAAACGCAATAACCGAGTTGCGTTCAGACATTAAGCAGCTTGCTCCGAAACCGATCCGTACCCCTCTGTGGAATAAGTCAACGCCCACGTCCACGCCCATTGAGCTAAGGCGTCCAATGAAGCGAATTCGGGTCCCTGATGCTGTTTCGACTGAGCCGTGTCAACTTGGGTCCAGAAATGCTTCAAACGATTTAGTATCCGTTCCACTTTGTGATGACGAAAACCCCAAGTTGCTCTGGATTTACTTGTCACGCATCAAACCTGACGTCACTGAAGATGCTGTCAAGGCAATGGTCCATGCCAACCTTGGTGTGGAGGATGCGAATGTTGTTAAACTGGTTCCAAAAGGAAATGATATTAGCAACTATCGTTTTATATCATTTAAAGTCGGCCTATCACCGGATCTAAAATCAAAAGCATTGAATCCTGATTCTTGGCCAAAAGGATTGTATTTCCGGGAATTCGTGGATTACAGCTCGAAGCAGTTTCGCGGTCCTCAACAATAACAGTAACCAGCCATCAGAAAACCTTATTTTGAGTCCGGGACGCATCATTCATGCCAATTCGGAAGTTCTCTACTCTGGCCACCAACGACCGACTGTTCCTGCTGCAAGTCGTCCCGTTAATCGGTCAGGTGGTTCAGAGGGAGGCTTCCAATTGCCATGCTATGGCAAGTATACATCTGTTTCAAAGTTTTCTCCCAGTGACGCGTTTATGCCTTCCAGCTTCACATGTGCCTCGGATTGTGCGTTTTTCATACCTAATGATGCACGCTTCGGAGCTGATGCCAGCCTTATACTGCAGCCTACCGCTAACAGCTGTTCAGATATCGATGCTAACTCGGCGTTTTT
Organism: Uranotaenia lowii; assembly: GCF_029784155.1. NCBI lineage: Eukaryota > Metazoa > Arthropoda > Insecta > Diptera > Culicidae > Uranotaenia > Uranotaenia lowii. The sequence goes on from NC_073692.1 coordinate 265,449,833, forward strand.
TAACTGGAATTCGGGACGCACCACTCAAAGCAATTGGGAAGTTCTTTACCCGGACCACCAACGACTGACTGTTCCTGCTTCAAGTCGTCCCGTTTATCGGTCAGGTGGTTCTGGGGGAGGCTTCCAATTGCCATTTAATGGCAAGTATTCTTCGGTTTTATGTATTCCATCTAGTCACACACCTCAGCCTTCTAGTCCCGAACCGTGTGCGTCGAGTTCGACAGTACCTTTCGATAAGTTGGATGTTTGCCCAAATGGAAATTTTGCTGAAAATTTGCTGATTGGATCACCGGGATGCAACGAACTTAGCACAATGGAGGCCCACAAGCCCTTCGTCACAGTCGCGCAGTTTCCAGCCAGCGTCAACAGTCGTCCCGGCCGTGTGTTCGAAGAAGGCAACGGGGCTCTCCAGCCTGTGCTTTCAGGCAAGTACCCTTCTTCTTTTCCCGCTGCGTTCAATGACTGCCCCTCAATTTGCAGCTCTCGCCCTATTGACCATCGCAAAACACGCCCAATTGACGCATCCAATTCATCTGACGCGCTGCGCCTGTATTACCAGAACGTGCGTGGTTTGAAATCAAAGATTTGTGAGTGCTTCGTTGCTACATCAGAGCTCGGCTACGAAATCTACTCATTCACCGAAACCTGGCTCGATTCTTCAGTACCGTCTAGTCAGCTGTTCGGCTCAGATTATAATGTATTTCGTTGTGACAGAAGTAGTGTCAATAGTCGTCGTAGCAGGGGTGGCGGAGTACTTATAGCGGTGTTAAACAAGCTTAGCGCATCATTGGTTACTTTGACTAATACCAATTGCATAGAAGCCTTGTGGGTGAAAGTTTCTCATGCTCATAGTTCGTTTTTAATTGGTACAGCATATATTCCACCGGAAAAAAGTCAAGATGGATCAATTATCGATCAGCATGTTGATGGCTTATCTGAAGTTAGATTGCAACATCCTTCGTGCAGCGTTATTCTTCTTGGTGACTTCAACCAACCGCAATTGACGTGGATTCGTGGTGACAGTAACAGTATGGTGATGGACTCTACTTCAGTATTAACATCGGCTAGTGCATCACTTTTGGATGGAATGCAACTGAATGGAATGGATCAAAGAAACTCTCTACGCAATTCTCAAAACCGAACGCTGGACTTGGTTTTTACGGACGATTCTATCTCAATAAGCACGGTCACTGAGGCCATCGATGCCGTTGTTCCGATTGACACGTACCATCCTCCGTTCAATTTTGATATCTCTTTTCCAAACCCTATCGTTTTTGATGAGGCGTTCGATACTTCAGCTCGCAACTTCAATCGCGCAGATTTTGACACGATGAATCGAGTCCTTTCTGAAATCAATTGGACGGATTTCCTCAATTGTACGGACGTTGATATTGCCGTGAGAGTATTTAGCTCAATTTTGGATGATGTTTTTAACAACTCAGTACCCTTGGTGCGACCTCCTCTTAGACCTCCCTGGAGTAATGGACGCCTAAAGCGGTTAAAACAGTTACGTTCTAAATTACTTAGAAAGTTCACTAGCTCCAGGTGCCCTTTCACTAAAATGAAATTGAACATTGCTACACGAAAATATCGCAGTTTCAACCGTTTTTGCTATCGACGCTATGTTGCTCGTACGCAAAGGGAGCTTCGCCGCAATCCGAAAAAGTTCTGGAAATTTGTCAACTCAAAACGGAAGGAATCCGGTCTGCCTGCGGTACTCCAACTAAATGATAGAATTGCAACGTCTTCTGCCGAAAAATGTAACCTCTTCGCGATGCACTTCTCCAGTGTTTTCTCTGATCTATCGCCAACTGCTGATCAAATTTTCGCAGCCGTCACACGGTTACCCATAGATGTGTTGAATCTGGATGTTTTTTCTATAAGCGAGGAAATGGTTCTTGAAGCCATTGGTAAACTGAAGTATACTACATCAGCCGGACAGGATGGAATTCCGGCGTGCGTTCTTAAGAAGTGTCGTACTCTTTTAGTGAAACCACTTACTCACATCTTTAACCAGTCCCTAGAACAGCAAAAATTCCCCGACCTCTGGAAAAGATCGTTTATGAGCCCAGTCTATAAAAAAGGTGATAAGCTAAATATTCTCAACTACCGTGGTGTCACATCACTAGCTGCCTGCTCGAAGGTATTAGAGAGGATCGTAAACGATGTAATTTTCTCAGCTTGTCGGAACTGGATCTCTGAAAATCAGCACGGATTTTTCCCTAAACGATCGGTAACCACGAATTTGACAGTTTTTACATCATATTGCATATCACAAATGGATGGCGGAAAGCAAATTGATGCAATTTATACTGATATTTCGGCTGCATTCGATTCAGTGAATCACGATATTCTCCTGAAAAAATTGCAACGTTTGGGATGTTCTGAACGACTGTGTGCTTGGATAAAAAGTTATCTTACGAATCGCCGTTTAGCTGTCAGAATTGGTTCTGCAGAATCTCCTGATTTTATTCCAAAGTCTGGGGTTCCACAAGGTAGCAACTTGGGCCCTCTGTTGTTTACAATGTTCTGTAATGACATTAATTTGCTTCTGATTGGCTGTGGAGTTCTCCTGTATGCGGATGACCTAAAAATATTTTTGGTCATAAACAGTTTAGCTGATTGTTACGAGTTACAAGGCTTCCTGGACATGGTTGTGAACTGGTGTGCTGATAATTTACTGGTTTTAAGCGTTGCTAAGTGTTGTGTTATTACATTCGGTCGGAGGAAACATCAATTCATATATGAATACAGCATACTGGGTGAGTCACTGCAACGTGTGGATCAGATAAAGGATCTTGGAGTTTTATTGGACCGTCATATTACTTTTAAGCCCCATTACTCTGTGGTACTCGAGAAGGCCAACAGGATGCTGGGATTCATTATACGCCTGAGTACAGAATTCACCGATCCCGTCTGCCTACGAGCTTTATATTGCTGCCTGGTTCGATCAATATTGGAATCTGCGAATCTGGTATGGTGGCCGTTTGAGGCTTTGTGGGTTGCGCGTTTCGAAGCAATTCAACGGCGATTTGTGCGGTATGCTCTCCGTGAACTACCTTGGGAAAACCCGTTAAATCTACCGCCTTATCCACAACGATGTGCTCTGCTTGGACTCCATACGCTGGCGGATCGTCATTCCATTGGTCGATCACTGTTCGTGGCAAAGATCTTGAGAAATGAAATTGACTGCTGTTGGCTGCTTTCCCGTTGTAACATTTATGCTCCAGAACGAACCCTTCATAATCGAGACTGGCTCTCATTGGAAACACGAAGTACGCGCTATGGCAGTAACGACCCCCTTCGTGCCGCAAAAATATGCTTCCTACGTAATTATTCCCTATTCGATTTTAATGTGTCCATTGCAACTTTCAAACAACGGATTGAGCATAGCATGAGTGAACGACTTAGAAACTAGAAAACGATTTATGTAAACCTAGATTTAAGTTTTATTCATTCAGACACCCACCTTTGTCAGATGATACCAATATAATAAACAATAAACAATATGTGATGCTTATTTACACGGCATGAAATGTTATAAGGACATTTAATTTGAATTCACTTAATATTACAATGCACTGAACGCCATAATGTCATGTAAAAATACAGACCGTCAAAAACAAAATGTGTGACATAAAAAGAATCTTTGTCGCTTAATAAAAAAAAAGATAATTATTATAGTTTTATTTATTTTAATTAGGAAATAAGACATTTCCATTATTGAATCATTTTTTTAAAAATGGTAAACAAAAAAAAATCCATTTAGAACGTTTTTCTTCCTATATTCAGTGGTTTTATAATTTACATCATTTTTATTTTACACGTGACATAACTTTACGTAATATTTATTTTACACGTTCGAAAATTTTACTTGCGTGTGATATACACCTAGCACTGATTTTGTTAAGCGTTTTCGGAGCACGTTTAACCAATGCAAATAAATTTATTTGAAGACAATATTGTTTAAGTTGCTTCCAAATGATTAAAAATCTTAATTTTTCGACAGAATTTAAGTTAAATTGCTTTTTATCATACAACACTGTCGTACTTTTTCGGACACTTTATGAAATTTCCTACGATGAAATTTCCACAAATTAAAAGACGCGACCTTACTCTCCAAAATTCGTTAACAGAATGACCTATCCGCTCTCTCTTTTCTGCAACCTTTCATCATACGCTTTCTTTCCATTTTTTTCAGACTGACAGCATCAAGATTCCACACGTTCAAATGTTTCTATACATGTTAGAGTAGTAGGTACGTGTTCTTTTGTATCGATTTAGAATACACTCTTACTCACTTTCATCAATCTCTATCTGTATTCACTACAAACACCTTTCTCGACTCAATCGTCCAAAATACATAAAGATGGATATTTTTCTTGAGTTTTCAAATTTTTAAAACAAATTTGAAATATATTTGTTATTGCACTCAGATTTTTCACGCGATATCAAAGCCGCCATAGGACATGTTGGACTTGAAATATTTCTCTCGAATAACGTGTCAATTTGCGATATTCGTGGAAAATAACCTCGTTGATGGAAAATAATGTGTTAATAGAAGTTAAGGAAGAAAAACTGAGCAAGATCAATTCGCTTTAAAAAATTAGAATGTGTACTTTTTACGAATAATTTTGGCTGATGGTATACGTACCTATAAGTTAGGCAATGCATCAAAATTTTTTTAGAGAGTTTCTTGAATGTCCCGCTTTTTTCGGCTGTGTCCCGCTTTTTTGTCTTTGAATGTTCCGCTTTTTTCTGAAAGTGTCTGGCAAGACTACTTGAACATCTTATTTTGATGTACCCGTGATGAACCCGTGATATCATATAGACAGATTTCATTTTTTGATACTGTTTCAAAGATGACGCGCGAAAAGTTGTAATTTTGAATGTATGTAAATGTAAATGTTTCTCTTAAAGTTCCGGACGTTCCACAGAAAAGAATTATTTTATTTCTTATCCACAAGAGCCTGGATAAAACATGGTGGACCATTTCGGAGGAACAAAAAAACACTAGCTGTTTCGCGAACAGCTAGCAGAAAAGAGAGATTTCATTTTGTCTCCATTTAAAGTTCCAACTTTTTTCGCCAACGCTAAAACAATGCATGAAATTCACAATAGAACAAATAACTTGGCAACATTATAGCGATGGTTGAATGATTCAGCGGAATAGTAGGTATACCTTGAGGCGTTTAATATCGAATCAGGTTGGCCAATACTAGTGAGATCGATCATGCTCTAATTATCTTATATCAACACTGTTGGTGTAAAAATATTTTTAGGACAATCAACCAATTTTTTTTAACGGCGGGGTAGGGTCTAACGGGTATAAAAAAACACCATTTTCACGATTTTTTTCTAGAGCTATCGTTCAAAAAAATGTATTCAAATTTTTTGCATTATACAAAGCATTGTTAAAAGAACATTTAGAAATTTTTTCGTAGAAACATATTGAAAAATGAGCCGGTGACGGAGTACTTTCGAGGATGCCTTTTAGAAAACAGGATTTGCGGTGGACACTGTATCTCAGCACAGAATCATCTGAAGTCAAAAAATCAGAGCAAAATATTTTTAATAGATGTTTTTCTTGACCCCAACGTTTTTATTTAACTTAAAAATATTTTTATGAAATTTTTGTGGCTGTTTGAAGTAAAAACTACGATTTTTCACTTAAAAATCCGACATTTTTCACCTCTAAAATCTCCCCAAACTAAAAAAATCAAAAAAGAAAAACGTTGGGGTCTGGTATTTCATATGTAGGAAATATGTTCCAAATTTGAAAAGAATCTGATAAGTAGTTTTCAAATGACGATGTCCACGGACTTTAAAAATGTGCTTTCGAGAAAAACGCGTTAGAAGTTTCTGCTCTTGCTTTCTTGCAGTATTAGATAGGAGGAGATAAAGGCCTATAACTTCTACAGTTTTGCTTCAATTGACTTGAAAATTTGACACAACATTCTTGAAATGTTTTACAATAAGAAAATAAAAGAATAAAAAAATCGATTTTTTGAAAGTGTTAGACCCTACCCCCCCCCCCCTTAAATAAATTAATTTATAATTCATTTACCAGTCTTGACTAAAATGCATCAAAATTTAAATCAAAGATCCGCCTTTTGAATCTCGCTCCTATAAGCTGGAATATGACTGTTTTGCATCACGCGTATGTTAATTTCAATATTTCAGCCATCCAAAAATATTTTTTAATAATCAGCGAGTAGATTTTTTTTTTTGAGTATTTTTTCTCCTAAATGTTTGCAGTACCTATACCATGTTTCTTTAAATATAAATACAGACCCCGTTCGTTTTTGGCAACATTCGATTTTGGCAACATTCGATTTTGGCAACATCCGATTTTGGCACATGTGCCAAAATCGAACGGTTTTTAGAAACAACATTACAATTTAGTTTTCGTTTTAACAGGACCAATTTAAATCAGACAAATACCACTAATACGTTTTTGTGTTCTGAAATGGTGATAAAATGCAACAATAAAAACAAAAGTTTTTAAAAAAAAATTATTAAGTACTAAAAAATGGCAAAAAGTTGAAAAATTCAAAAAGTTAAAAAACAAATTCAAACAAAACACTGAAAATGACTAAAAACAACTAAAAAATGATGAAGAACGAAAAAAACAGCAAATATTATAAATGAAAACAAACATTATAAACAAAACAAGATAAGTGCAAAATGCATCAAAAACATGATGAAAAATATAAAAAATTACTAGAAATGGTCGGAAATTGACTAAAAATAACGTTTTTGATAATAATATTAGTTATTTTGTAAAAATAACTGATAAAAAAGTGGAAAAAAACCGTTCGATTTTGGCAACATTCGATTTTGGCAACACAAAATGTACGAGCGTGTTGCCAAAATCGAACGGGGTCTGTATATCAAAAGCTGTAAACTTTCTAAAAATGAAAATCGCATGTTTTTGTTAAATTAAAAATAACTGGTGGAACCAATAATTTTTCTGTCAATGTCAATGTCAATTTTATGTCCCACCGACCTTAAAACTTTTGATGTACAAGCGGTATGATTATTTACATTTACATTTACATTTATTCGTTTATTTCATCTGACATTCCAAGTCTACATGAATTATTAATTAACTAAAATAATCTAAGGTATACAATCACAAGTTAAAATCAACAATTTGAATGTGAAAAGCTTCGTAACAGATTAGATTTTTGAATTTTTGATTTGAAAATCTCCGCGGATATTTGGAAATCGTATAACTCGTAGAACCAATTGAAGACCTTGAACATAGCGCGCAATGGTTCTTGTTGTCCGTAGTTGGTCCGTTGAAAGTTAATCCGAAGAAATTCGGAACTCCTGAAGTTTCGAGGACGTACATTAATTTCGATCTGTCTGAGTAAACCTGGACAGTCGATTTCACCGTCGATCAGCTTCTTCACAAAAATAGCGCGCGCTATCACACGCCTTTCGTAGAGTGTTTCCATATTCAGCAGGAGACAGCGTTGCTTGTAGTCCGGAAGTTCGTCTGGGTTGTTCCATGGAAGGAATCGGAGGGCATACTTCAAAAACCTTGATTGCACACTGCTTCGATTCTTTGAGACCAGTATGTCGTATATGGGCACCATACTATTGAAGCTGTTTCAAGGTGAGATCTTACAAGTGAATAATACAGCGAACGGAGGCAGTAGGGATCCTTAAACTCCTTCGCAGTATTTGATTGAATTGAAATTTCCCGGTGTCACATCAGATAACACGAAATTTGTTCAGTAGAACCACGGAAATCCGAGCTCCGGTCATCCGAGTTTCCGCGTATTACGAGCCACCATTTTTATACAAATCTTTGTAAAAATCTGTTTCATCATCGCGATATATTGTTAAGCAATTAAATCGACTTTTTTACAAGTTTAAAATCCAAACTAGCGAGAAACGTCGATTAAATAGAAAATTAAAATCCGTGTAAGAACCGAGCTATGCGCCTGGATGATATGAAAAAGTAGAGCAAAAGCATATAGAATTTGTCAATATATTTCTTTTAATCCGAGGTGGTAACTCCCCCGACTACCTCGGGTAAGCGGGATTCTACTGTACATTCTTTTGCATATCATCCGGGCGCAAAGGTCGATAAATATATGGATCTTGTGTCAACCTGATGGCTGGGACAACACGGGAGCTCGGAAACACTGTAGTTCGGATAAGCAAGGTTCTACTGTTTAACGTTTCTTCTGACTTTTTGGATAAATGATCTCAATGTACTCTTTAGGTGTTGCGTTATATGGTAGCCCTATGCTAGCTGCCAAATTTTGAATTGCTGGAAACCAGTTTCCGATTTCCTTTCCCATCATAATAGACAATATTGGCAAACCCCCGGCCAAACGCCAGACAGTGTGCTTTTTTGGTGATGAGCGTGCAGAAACAATGTGACAATTAACCCTCGTTTTTCCATGTGGCTTTGGTGGTACACTGGTTAAACTGTCAAATGGGCAAGGTGAAGGTAAACATTTTTGTGAGCTCAATTCTCACTAATTTTTTTTTGTTTCTGAGATGAATTTTCCAATACGATAAAAATTCCGGAAAATATTTTTCTTGCTTCGCTTGAATGTTTGTACGTAGTGGTCCTGCATCATTTTGCCCGAGAGCTCAAGTCTTTATGCCAGTAACGGGAAAACAAACATATCATCTTTGGCGCAACGCACAGTTAGCTCCGATCGGTATTGAAAATTGGCAACCTCTTCTTTGGGTGTCAACTTCTAAAAATGTTAAATTGTAAGATGTAATGATCCTTGTTGAAACGTAAGTTCGAATATAGGTCGATATAAGCACATGAAAAGAATGGATTTAAATTTTATAGATGATCCCTTTGCAAACGTATCAGGTAAAGCATAGTAGTAAAACTTTTTTTTTCGTTCTGATCCTTTGCTCCTCCTTTTCTGTTCTGCGAGACTGAGATTCCAGCTAGAAGATTATGTCAAAACACGGAAGGATCCCTTTCACCCAAACTTTCACATCCTTTCCGGAAGAGATGATTTTAGTCCGGAAGGCACTGAAATTGGGCGTCTGGACCGTGATTGGTGGAAATTTCTCTTTGTTCAGCGATGAAAAAGTATTCCAGTTGTTTTTTACCGTTGAGAACGAAAATTCCTGACCACCGGTATATGAAAGGACATTGGATGAGTCAGTAGTTTCCAGTTTTTCCGCTGAAACCATAAAATTTATGAATCTGCACCATCGTGATTCAATTGAATTGTACGAGGAAAAAACAGGATTTCGAGTGTTGATGGATATTATTTCATCGCATAAAAATGGAACTATCGTTGGATTTGACACGACCACTCTTCTGCCAACTGACTAGTATGCTAGTAGCACATTCAGTGCTCTTAATAATTATTGTAATAAATCAATTGCTGTTTAACATTTTAATATTTAAACTACGCCCGATAAGAGCCAATAACACAACACAGTTCAGATATCAATCATTTTGGCCCAGGCAGGTTGGAGTGCCATGTGGCAACCAATAAACAGCTAGATAAGCCAGACAGCAGATGACTCGATGGGATGTGGTGAACCTCATTCCTCCCCGACTGACTTAGTCAATTCGGTAGCTATACGTGGAGAGCTTAATAAAACCGGCGAATTTCATTACCGAGCATTTCAAAGCTAAACAAATATTGGCCCCAAGCTTTCCTCCAACCCGGCATGATGATGCAGAGAGTGAGTGACTGAATCGAGCGGAAACAGTTTGAAGGTTTTCCATTTAGAGATTAAAGTATCCTCCAGTAGTTGATTATGAAAATTAGAAGGCAAAGTTGTTGTGGGCGATGATGGGGTAAAGCAAGGATTGAAATGATAAGAACGTAGCCCGGTAGCACGGAGTGGAAATTGTGTTTTCATGCAGCAGTAATGTGTGGAGGTTTTGAATTGAGTGAGAAAAATGTTTAATATTTATATGAGCAACTTGGAAGTTTGTTCAAGATCTTCAAAGCTGGAACAGTTTATTTTTATGTTTATTCTAAATATTTGAAGATTCATAACACGAAACTTTCTCTTTTGTCATTGCACTGCCTTTTTTAAATGATAGCACAAAAATATCGAAGATATGCGTTAAACAAATGCATTACCAGTTACAAAATTACAATTATACGAAGCTATATTAAATACAAAGGTAATTAAATCAGTATATTTTGGAAACTCTAAATAGCTGATCAAAGGCATTGAACCCATATTTAAGATTTCATCAGTTGAGCAGCTGATCAAAGATAAGAATCTGTTTATGAAAATAGTAGTTCGTATGTATTCAACTTTCAAAATTCCGATTCATATTCCGTAGGGGAGAATGGGGATACTTATTATATTATATTATATTTTCTTATTTTCAACATATCTTTTTGGAAAAATTTAGCAACTTGCACCCTTTTAGATTTTTTGACAGCGTATAACTTTAAGTTGCTGTGCTCCGAAAGTTAGAACGATACTTGAACTCGTAGATGAACTAGAAGCATTTTCGTGGGAGTAAAAAAAAAATTGCGATATTTTAGAAGTTTAGAAACTTGATCCTTCATTCACTAAGCCCTAATCCTAGGAAAAAAAAAACAAACAAACATAAACCCAAGATAACTATTTTGGTCATGTTTGTTCTCATTTCACAATTTATAAGTGTCAGAAGAAGGAAATTCCATTACTTTGTATCAACCCTAAAGCCATAGCATAATTAAAGGCGCTATTTTCTATAATTAAGAGAAAATCAATTTTTTAGCCCGTTTTCCAGACAACAATTGGAGAAATATTGACAATTAGATAAATATAAGAAAACTCGTAATCAACAATGAGCAGAGCTATTCTGAAGAAAAATATACATCTTTGAACTCTTGGGACCAATTGTACCCATAATGAAAGTTATCAAAAACTTTTTCTCAAAAAAAAGATCAAAGTTTTCAATTAGTTTGAAACTTTGGCATTATGAAGGTCATATTACCCACAAACGATTGATATAATGGAATTTAAGTTATAATTTTTTCCTGTAAGAAACATTTTAAACTGATGGAAAAAGATCTTCGAGTCACATTTTGTGATTTTTTCCGAACAAAGTTCAATATTTCAAAAAAATGATTTCGTTACAAAATTTTGAGTTTAAAACATTGTTCTTTTGCTTCAATTGGCACATTTGATCTTTGTAAGATATTTCAGTTTCGAGATATATGTACCTAGCTAAGGAATCAATTATCCCCAGGGATCAATTATTCTCATTCTTCCCTACATGCCACAAAGCAACAGCTGGAAATACTTGCATACTTTAAGGCGATAATCATATTAGGGTAGCTAACCTCATCAAAATTGACTTAAAAATGTTATAACAACCTACATCGCCTGGAAGAAAAGCGTCCGCCTCCATTGATCTGTCACACTAAATTTTCTAAGATATTTTGATTGTAGTGAACGATACCTCAGTTTTTACCGTAACGTGAATTGTCTACTGATAAATTTGAAATAATGTTTATAAATAAAAAATGTTATAAATATGTATATTAGAATTACACTAGTTTACTTTTCGACTTTTTCGCTGATCACAACGCTACTCACAGGGATGAATCCTCATTCATTTCTGGGTACTCTGGCCAAATTTTAACTGATTTGAGCGAGTTTCTAGCATGCTCTATGATATGGGTGGCCAAACAATGGCCCGCGACCAAAGTTTTGTGGCCCGCGAAGCTCATTTTGTAAAAGCCATTTTCCAAGAATTGATCGGTTTTCTTGGTGTATATCATTTGGAAAAATATATCTAAATCTACTCTAACCAAATTCAAAACAAAGATCTGAAAATCTCTTTGATGTGATATAAGCCAAAGGGTTAACCCAGAGCACAAAATCAATTTTCAAGAAAACACGCTTAGAAATTGTTGTGTTTGGCCATTTTCTATACATTTTTCAAACATTTGTAATTTTCTTTCGAACGTAAAAATCTAAAAAATTCAACATGGAGATTTTTTAGCATTATTTACTCAAAATCGATCATTTTTGCACTTTTACCCCTTTGGCTCTGCGAGCCTCATATATTTTTTTCAAAAAAGGTTACCACCACTGTATAAAAAAACCATTATTACAATTTTAAAATTATCAAAATTGTACGGTATTTGACACATTATCTGCAAATTCCATCACATCTCAATGTTTCCCGATTGGGTTTTGGAGAGAACATATCATGTATGATGAGCATTTACTCTTGTTTTAACGTTGAGGAGTTTTAATGGCTTCTGAAAGATACTAAGATCGTATCAAAATTGTTTAAGAATCATAAAAAAATATCGAAGCATATCAACATCATAATTTAAATTATACTTTTACAACAACTTTAACCATTCGTAACATGATTTCTATTTCAACAACTTCGTTCATTCATCCAAATTTAATAACTTTTGCCAATTATGTAAAATATCGAAAGTTTGCTCTGTAAGTTTTTTCAATTTTTATACTTTGCTAAGCTTTGACACAAAACGGTACATTTCTAAAACTCAAATCAAATACAAATATATTTTAACTGGCATCTTGCTCTGTATTTATGAACATCAATAATGAAAAACTAGACCGAATTAACAGTTGGGTAGCAAAATTCAACTAGAACTGGTTTAGAACTGACAAATCTCTCAGAATGATTAAAAAAGATTCAAATTCGTGATCATTCTGTTCATAGAAGGCTTTCCAAATTCATTTGTTTAATCGGGATATTGAAAAATTTGAAAGAGTTGGATTGAGTTGAAGTTGACGTCCGTACATTGAAAAATCAATATTATTTATGGCTTAACTAGAGTTCGTTGAATTATTTTTTTAAATATCAAAAGCTTGTGAACGCAACTTTTTTTCAGCAATACAATTCTGCGTTTTTTTTATTTGTCTATCAAATTTTTCTAAGGAAAATAGTAAACTTGAAAACTTTGGAAAATGGGCGGTTATTTTTTTATATTTGGAAACCGTAAAACTGACTGCTTGTCTATTGTATTCACGCCATTTGACATTTCTGGGATGAATAAACCGATTTAAAGAATTCAAATGCCTTGAAAAGATTGACGTACATAAGTTTGGAGGAAAAATTCATTTCGTTTTGCGTAATATTATTACTATTTTTTTCAAATGGAGCAAAATTTGTGAAAATATGCAAGTTATAAAACCGACTCATTAAGATGAATCTATACTAAAGTTGTCAAAATCTTTTCAGCACGTATCTGGGCCGGCAAAAGCCGGACAGTTTTCATCGAAAAACCCGGCAAAATCAGGGCATTTGATTCCAAAATTGTCAACCAAAACTAAAGGCAGTATCAATAGCAAAAACAAACTTAGAAAAAAGTCCATCAAAAGTAATCAGCAGATTTTAAAGCGTATTTTAGGCTTCCATAAAACCTTTTATGATTATATTCATACAACGAACTTAAAAATTCTCGTTTTGGATGCGTAGATATAAAAAATTTTACAATACAATTTGATTTTTGTTTCGCTCGGTTTGGCAAAAAAGGTGAATAAATCCGAGCATTTCAATGAAATCCGTAAACCGAGCCGAATCAGACCCGAAAAAACCCGGAAAAAACGAGCAAACTGGCAAGCTTCATCTTTACTTGAAGTGACCTACGCAAAAGTAATTATAGCGTTTTCAAATATTAGTTATTATTCTTTTTCGAAAACTCCAGAAAATTTTGTTTTTTGGCCCGCCTATTGAAAATGTTGGCCATCCATGCTCTAGGAGTTTTGGTGAAAAATGTCCGTTTTTTCATTAAATGTGTTCTGGTAAAATCTCCTAGTGACGAATTTAATGTTTGTTGTCAGCTGGTTTTATATCTATCTTGATGGTTGCTTCAAAAGCTAATGTTTAAATCTTAGCTTATCTTTCTCTAAAAGTCGAAAATCTTATTATTATATAATTTAACCAACATGTACAGGAAAAAAAATTAAAATTAATCTCTTAAAAACCTAAAGAAAATACAAAAAAAATAACTTAATCTTTTCATACATCGATAGCCTCAATTAAAAGTAGTCCATTGATGTGTTAGCACATGTTATTTGAGCATATAGAAGAAAAGTGTTGAGAAGATGTTTACACCATTTTCGATTATTTTGCTTCATTTCAATTCAAGTTTTACTATGTTCAACTTGCATACAACATGCATGTGTTTGCATGCATGGTGTCAGGTACCTACTATCGTCGAAAAATCTTCACGTACGCTTCTACATAAAAAAAAACAACACAATATGCGTCGGCATTTTGTTTACATCGCAGGATTTTGCTCGTTTGAATTGTTACATTTTCCACCGAGGACAGTGATTGAGTTAGCGGTTCAAGCTAACCAGTATCCAAATCAGTGCTTAAAATTGTCAATGTTATCTGAAAAAAAAAAAATCAATTGAGTTTATTGCAGTGTATCAGTCAGATCACCAACATCTGAATTCATTCGAAAATGAACCAAAAGCTCAACCCCGAAAACACGCCTTCATGCTCATTCACCAATTGTCAAAATATATTTTTAGGATATTTATGCTCTTTGCACTTTCATGAACGTAGCCATACATCGTTTTCAGTTTCATGCAAACATTGCTGAAATTGAAAGAAAGTTCATTTCACTGTCATTAAGTTTAGTGAGAAAGCTTGTGTGAAAAGGCTCACGAGACTTGCAGAGACGACCATACGACCGGAAGCAAGAACAAAACGAATAGTGAGAAACTTTTTGTGATCGCGTTAAATCATAGTAACCGGTCAGTAGAAAAAAAACAGTCTGTCATAATTTCAATGTTTTTTCAACATTGTGTAGTTCTAAGCCGCCATCCTGAATATTTTCAAACCCTTGATGGAGCGAAGAAATCTTATTTTATCTGTCAACTAGTTCTTGGACATGTTTAAATATTGTCAATAATAGTTTTGACGGCATCGATCTTTAGGAGTCTGTTGAGCAATATTACCATAATTGCATTCCTTGGGACAAATAATATTTCAGGTTAGTTCTCAATCCATTTGTTTTACTACAAAATATAGATTTAGGATATAGGAAATTATGTTGGTATGTTGGTGTACTTGCTTGCTTGCTTATTATATCAGTTTAATCAGGTTGATAATCTGTATGTGAATTACTGGTTATGCATACTTATTGAAGCTCGTGATTTAAAAAAGTTGTTCTTAGCTTCTTCTACTACATTTTGTCGAGCCCAGAAATTAAGATTACGATGGTAACTTAAGGGCAACCGTCTTGGAAACACTAATCAATTAGGGCACGAATTTTATTGAGATGAATCTTTTGGATTCCAAATAAATCGTTGCAGCCTAACGCCGAAGCCAGTGTGTTGCGAGAAATTGAATGAGTTTCCTATTCCAGTCCTTACCCTGGCGTGAGGTTTAGTAAATTTTAGTAATTTTTTTCAAACATTTTTTTTTCTTTTCAACAACCGCTTAAAAGAAACGCTCCTCATTTGGAGAAGTTGAAGAAGATGGATGAAAATCTGAGAGACCTTTATTTTGTTAATAAAGATTGCAAATCTCTTGTAGAGGTGGACTTATTGAATGTCAACTATTTTGATCAGGATTAAAACAAATTATTAACACAGTTAGTTCCTTCAAACCTTTTCCCATACAATCCAAAAGACCTTACTTCATCGATGGGAGGATTTTTTATGCATATGATATTACGATGCTTTGGGAAGATCTTCAAGATAAGTACAATTTCCAGTTCCTGTGAATTCCGGACACGAAATTTGTCACAAGTTTGCTTAGAGCACTTTTTGCCAAAAATACGACATATCACAGGATTGCTGTGCATTTAGCACATTAGTGCACAAATAATGTCTAGATCGATTGAACTTTGACCTACATGATTTAACAGCACAATCTGCATTTTTGACTGATCTGAAACGGTACAATTCTACATCAAGATTGACAAACCCAGAAGATACGTTTTTCGTCTTTTCCCAGAGCATTTGGGGAATGTCTAAGAAAAGTTTCGAACCACTGGTGAAAATTATCACGGTTGGAGTAAAGGCAGAACTTGTGGATTTATTTAATTGAAGATCAGTTGGACTTTCAAAATCATTTAGGTGAAATGGCATCCAATCAAACCGATGAAAGCGAATAACACATTTTGAATGTGCTGTGTCGAACGTGTGCACTAGAAATAGTAGACAGATAAACACAGATTTGAAAACTAAAATAAAAATTAAAGTCCAGGAAAACAGTGAAAGCTCTCAAATGAAATGTAGTTAACAAATCCAATGTTCACCGATAGACTGAGCAATAAACATGTTCATTTGGCTTTATTAAATAATCATCATTATTAAATAATCATCCAGAGTTTTGGTTCTGCTCGGTGCAGATCCACAAAATCAGCCTTGTCGGAAGATCTGAATGGTGAGTTTCAACATCTATTCAGCGAATATAATATCTTTGATGATGTTTACATGGCGAAGATGGTCAGTCGTACAAAAGCGTTCATCTTTACATACTTTGTTTGTATTCTTTCGAGACTAATATCCTATCCAAAGGTAATTTGGTTGATCGGTCCCGCAAAAGAAGGATTCCAGAGGAGTATCCTTCCGTCGTGTGGTGAAGTATTACAAGTTTTGGAATATAAACAACAGCGTGATAATGAGCAAAGAAGAACCAAAGTTTGCAAGGAAGAAAGTAATTCGGGAAGTCGCTTGTTTACTCCAGGAATCTTGGGAAGGTTACGCCTCTACCAAATCTTTGAAGGCGACTTGTAATCAGATAAAAAATTCATAAGAGGAGTTGATAAATTTGAACAAAAATAAAAGTAAGCTTACTGATATTATTTTTAAATATACGACAACATTTCCAAGTCACTTTGCGCAAGATACTTTATGTTTTCGGTGAAACCAGAATTGAAACCCAAGCACAAGTCATCCATGCTGAAATCATAACAAATATAACAAATATCCATTTTTTTTTTTTTTTTTTTTTTGATTTCTAGATAACCGAACAAGTTGAGCTTGAAGATGAACAGAGTGAAATGTCTGCAGAATCTTTTCAAAATTGTCTGTTAAAAAATCAGACCGATCGTTATCCTGTCAAGCACATTCTTGGCGAAAGCGTCACGTCAATTTTAGACAGGACCGAATTGAGTTCGTATAAAGATGAACGGGTGAATTGATATTTTTAAGTGAATTTGCGAGTGGGTTTTAAGATTATTGGAAAATATGGAGTTTCTTCGAAGCGAGCGTAGCGAGTGGTTGAGCGTCGTGAAGAGGGAGGAATGTGCAACATTTGAGGCAAGCGCCAGCAAAGCCGTAACATTTTTAAACATGTTTAGCAGCACAAATAGTGCACGGAGGCAGCCACCATCAAGTATTTGCAGTAAAAAAGGAAACATTTCAAAGCTTGCTATGATTGGTAAGCGAGAAATAGTGAATTGCAAAGTGGTATCCGGTTTATGTAGTAAGGGGCCCTAAGGTAGGGGTACTTTTAGAAAAAAGCGGGACATTTCACGAAAAAAAGCGGGACACAGCCGAAAAAAACGGGATACAGCCGAAAAAAGCGGGACATTGAGAAAACTCTTTAAAAAAGCTTCGTTGAATTGCCAAACTTATACGTATACCATCAGCCATAGTTATTCCTAGAAATAACTTTAAGGATTTTTTTCAACTCGAATTGATTTTGCTCAGTTTTCTTACATGACTGATATTTACACGGCTTTTTTGTTATAAGCACGGTAATTTTCCATGGTTCTTGCAAATTAACACGTTATTTGAGAGAAATATTTTATTTTCTATATATTAACGACGAATTTCATACCGCATAAAAAACCTTCGTATAGTAACAAATATATTTAAAATTTATTTTTGAAATTTGAAAATTCAAGAAAACTTCCATCATTGGACAATTGAGTCGAAAAAGGTGGTGATAAAAGGGAATTTAACTAAGATTCCGTCGAAAAATTAAGATCTATAATTATAAAAAAAATATATATATATAAATATAAAAAATATTCTCTTCATACTAAAGTTTTTTACATTGGATTGGTTGAACGTGCTGTTTATTTTGAGAAAAAAAACGTATTTGAAACTTTTTTTCTGTTTAACATTGAACTGAAATTGAAGCCTATGTTCGATTTTTCCAGTGTAAGTCAGTGAAGTTTGTAAAAGTTTTCCAGGAAAAAAAAGCGGGACATTTTGAGGAAAAAGCGGGACGGCGGGACATTTTTAAAAAAAGCGGGACATGTCCCGCTTTTGCGGGATGGATGGCAACCCTACCCTAAGGGCATGAGAAAATTGATTGAAAAATAAAAAGCACTTCGATATTGGAATTTTCAACGTTCGAAAATTGTTCGGAGTCTACTCAAGATCATGATTTGTTGTGTTGGATAAAAAATTGATGGTCTTTAAAGATCTTACGGGAGTTTCATGAGTGGTGAATAGGTAGAATTCCAAAAGCCAAAACTAAGCCTTGGCTTCGAACGTTCAATGCTTATGCTTATGCTTATGATACGTACACAGCCAGAACTTGTCAGCATCCCGGTGAATAGTAAAAATACATTCACTATTCATCTTATCAAGGCCGGGCCCACTGTGCAGTATTGGACGCAGAGACGACTGGAACCAGGGGAGGAAGAAACGTGGACAACAGTACCATACGTTCCCATATTTATTTGATATTAATTCGTTGGGAGCATAGATGCTAAGATATTTCTATGCTCCTTGGTGTTGGGCCTTGCAATTCTTCCTTCAGGGGATGGAAATGAGGTTTTTCTACATAAAGTCCAAAATTTAACAATACAATAATTAAAGAAACTTTTCTTTAACCACCATACACTGTAAAATTTTGGATCTCTGTACCCTCATCTCGGGTCATCGACCATGGTTATAGCGCCATTGCTCGCTTTTGAAAAGATTTGAAAGAGCAGAGAAATTATTAATACAGTCCTGAAATCCTTAGAATGTTTCCATTCTAAGAGATTTCAAGGCCAAAAACAATACATACACATATAAACACACGTTACACATTATTTTTCTTCCTACATTTGTCATCATTAACAAAAAGAGTTCCTAATTGATCAAATCAGGGACTTGTTGAATTTAAAATATCAAAATTCATTAGCACTATCACCTTAAGAAAAAATCATCTCACGAAATTTCAAATTTTACATTTTTATTTTTCATAATTGCAACATAATGAAAATGTTCTTAAGTGCAAAAATTTTCAGGAGGAAATGAAACAGTTCGCTACGAAACAAAGCCAATAAATTTTAACTAAAATATACATTATTTAGAAGCATTTTTTTAACTAAAAAAATATCGGGAAATTAGCTATAATAAGGTTGATGGAAACAAGGACAATATCTATATTTTTCAAAATAAGCAGCAATTAATTCAGAACAATAAAGTATTTCCTTAACATCAAGATAAACAGAAAACATTTCATCAAAATAGTTGAACTACGAACAATAATTTGCTGTATTTCACTTCAAAAGTTATCAATTTTCTTTTTATAACTTTATTCTATTTTGCAGAATTATTACCGTTCTGTGCATCGAGTGCGCCAAATGTTAAAAACCCGAGTTTTGGCCTATAGTTACTATTAGAATCCTATTTTTGCAAAAACTATAAAGAATTTGATTGAAAATGCTTTTTAAAAAACCTTTTTAAGACATTCAAACTTTGGAAAAATAATCAATGTTAAGTTTTTTTTTGTTCATCTGAATTCCCTCCTTAAAAATTGTACGAATATATAGTCTTTGGATTTTAAGTGTATGAATTCTCTGATTTTATGAACATTTGTGTGAAGGCCTTTTTTTTGCATTTTAAGTTTAAAGAAAAAATATTCCAATTGATGTTTTTCAAGTCAATATCAACTTTCAATAAAAAATGCAAAGAGAAAAGTTGTTTATTTTTTCACATTTGATATAAACGAAAATTTTCTTTCAAAAATAAACGAAGTGTTAAAATGACTTGAAGTACAAAATATTTTAACAAAAAATTATAAACTTTGAATCTCGACATTTAATTTGATGATTATAGTTTCCATAAGTTCATTTATTTGAAAAAAATTAAATTCCAATACTTTCTCCCAATTCTCCATTTTCCAATCTTATTTTCAAGTTAAAACTTCCAATCGATTGCAGATTTGTTCTAATTTTCAAAGTTTTTTATTAAGGTTTATAAGCACAAAAAGTAAACTATTTTTTAAGTTCAATTCAAACTTTCAACGAACAATCTTTAACGTCACAAGATGTACAACATTCTAGATTCTAGTTAACATTTTTCAGTTTCTTAAATATCTCATTCACTAAAGGTATAATTATCGTCTATTTAAAGTTTCCAGTATTCAAATAAGCAAATTTTCAGCGATTCATTTAAATATTTACTATGAAAGTGTTTTGCTCCCAAATTACTACAAATTTATTTAATTTAACTATAATTCTATTTTCAAAATGTTTATCAACCTAAGCAACACATCAAAGTTTTTTTCCTATATCCAAATGATCATATTTTCGATAATCGATAATGTGGCGGGCCGCTACAAGATAAAAAATAATCCTGTTTTCAACATTCTTAAATAATCTACTTGTTAGATACGTCAAATTTGTTATTTATAAATTTTGAACACCTAATTTTACAAATTCTTGTTTTCCAGTTAGAAGTTTTTTTTTTTGAAAATCTTGACAATAAAATTTTAAAAACTACTGAAACTTCAAATCTTAAAATTTGACCTTCAAGCACACGTTAACCCTAGATTTCTTTATTCCTAAAATCCTCAGATATTTACTTTTCAAAAAATTCTTATTCATTTTATGTTACAATGCCCATGATTTATAAAAAATTATTAAAAATTCAGAACAAATATAAAATTTGCTGACAGGTATTATAGATTTTAATGATTTATTCATGTATTAATTTTTGATTTATTAATTATTATGTTATTCATTCCCTTTATGGTTTGGTACTCAAATCTGAAGCTATAGTGTAGAGTTTAGATAACACCTATCGAAATAAAATTCCAGTTTATATCAAGTAGAGTTAGGAAAAATTTATCTTTGAATATTTTCAAATGAATGAAATTTAATATTAGAAACCAATCAAAATCGTTAATACATTTACTTGAAAGCATTTATAATTTGTATTTTTGTATGCTGTTATTCAACGAACCATTTGTAAAAGTTCTATTAGTGGAATGTACGTTATCTGACTTAAAGCTCTTAGAAACGAAAGTCTGTTTTGTAAAAGTTGATGAACTATCGAATGAACGGTTGTCAATGCATTCTTTGGTTAATTTAAATACGGCACGGTAACTTTGCAAAAAATATTCAGCATAAAAAACTAAAAACAATCTGTTCAAAGAAGAATCTATTCTATTCATAGAACCCTTCTACACACACAAATAGTTAAACAAGCTAATGTAGATATACAAGATCTCAAGCAATTGCTGGGGAAATAATCAAGTATCCAATCTTAACATTGTATCAGATAAGTATCATGAGGTCTCCCTTCTTCATGAAATTGAAATTCAAAGCATCCAATCGTTCAAAATTCGAGAACACTAAAAAAGGGAATATTATAAACAGGGATAGTAGAGTGTCATAGGTAAAGTTAAAAAATGTTGAGGTATGGTAAAATCAAAAGCTATAAAACTTCAAGCCAATACATTTTCCTAAACTTGGAATAAGATATTACGATTGCCATTAGAATCATTCAAATTTTAGCTTTGGGACTTCCTTCGAAGCTGCTCGATATAAAGATCATTTCCACCTTTTCTTTTGCTGTTTTTCCTCAGTCAACGGAAGATTATCATAGGGGCCTACTCTGCAACTCGAATGACGTGACTCAAGAAATTTCACTACTTCGTCCCAACTCCATAAAATGCTTCAGGAAAGAAATTTTGGTACCGATGAGCTCTGAAGACTAACGAAAATTTCGAACCGAGTTAGGCTAATTAAGCCAGTCAAATGATATGAAATTTTCTAAGTCACGTCACTCGAGTCGCAGGATAAGCCCCATTTTCACAACCTTCTATATGCATTGTTCATTGATTAATTTTAAAAACAACTTACCTGATGAGTTCTGCAACTTACACCGCGGTAGTTTCCGTCCATCAGCTGGCGAGTTCTTCCTTCAATCACGATCGATCCATAGATCCAGCTTTCCCATCGAATCTATGCGTCCTACTTAAGCTCAAAGAACAATAAAATGTAATTTATTTAATGTAAATTAATGTAGATTAAATTTTCATAATTTAGTTCACTTTGGTTTAGAATTATTCAATTGGAGCAAAGACACTGTTTTTCAAAGACGGTAAAAGAACTAAGCATAATGGTAAGATTTTCTGATTTAACTTTTAAAACATAATGTTGAATAAGATTATTTTGAATCATTGTCACATTAAAACTGCCAATTAGAATATAAAGATTTTATAGGTTGAACAATTGCAAAATATCTTTTTTGCCAGTCTTTACTAACTACACAATCTCTGTGTTCAATTTTTCGCTGAATGGAAGAACCCACGCAGCAAAAAGAACATTCGTATGACACGGAGGGAATTAACTGGTGTTGTTCAATAAACTTATAACTCAGAAATTCTCAAATTTATTTTGTTACTATTCGTCAATTCTATTCAGTATTGAAATTTATGATGATCAAAACTCAACTTACGAATTAAGTTTTTGTTCTTTATGTTATTTGAATCGAATAAGTAGTCGATTTTATGGAACTTTTTTTTTTTTCTTTTGGTGTATGCAGAATTCTTACCGGAAGATTTTGCCTCGAAGGATGCATGCCAATTTTTCGCTGAGTTTCCAATTCCAAGCCAATTGAAAATAGTGAAAACTTACCTGTGCGCATTTTTTATGAAAAGAGAAATGCATATGCGTAAAAAGAATTGACTCCCGCGTCTACTCATCACTTTTAAAATCCCCTACAGCTCACATTTATCCCAAAAATCTAAAAAATAATCGCTTAGAAAATAAACTTTTCACCAACACACTGGTTACTGTGATTGAAAAAATCTACACACTAAGATTGCAATTTCCCCCCTCAGGATAATGACTATCCGAATCACAGGGAAATTGCTTGATTTAAACGAAGTTCGAACGAAACCCCTCTCGAATCTCGGGGCGCATCATTTCTTCTGAAATTCGCGATGAAATTCCTACGAACGTACAGGTGATCGCACAATCGTCCTGTATCACGGGAGAACCTCAGCTGTCAACCGTTTTTTGTCTCGCTTTTTATAAATAGTTTTTCTTTTTCGCCTTTGGCGGAAAGAAACGTAAAGTTTCCATTTGTGACGACAAAGCCCAAAGCAAACATCAAGGAAATCAGCGGCGAAATGTTGCTCTTACGGCCATTTAGGACACTTCCTCCAGACGAGCCATCCATCAGCCAAGGAAAAACAGTGAAAAAAGTGAGCCGTAAATTGTGTTGTCTTAAAAAAAAAGAAGTAATTCACTTGATACCACTATCGAAAATTCTTATTTGTTATCTATTTCATAGATGCGGCCAGGATTCAGCGGAAACATCGGTGATGCTGGTAGCCAGGCGGGAGGAACCTCTACGCCAAGGGATCTACCGGCCGTTGAAATTGGCCGTCGCAACATACTTTGTTGCACACCAAGTTTCAGGTATTTGTTGTCAGAATAAATAGTTACATGAAGAATTACATTCCATTGTTTTTTTTTCAGGCAATATACCGGAAGAATACAAATAGAATGCAGCAGCCATTTGATATTATTAAAAAAAATTCATCAATAAAAGTTCATTCAATTTTAACATGGGTTTTTTGTGCGAAATATATCCGTATTTTACATGTAAATTTTGAAAGAAAACAGTCTCGAGGCTACAGGATAATTTCGAAACCTTCCTGCAAACCACAGGAGAACATCGTTTCGACCCTACAGGTAATTTTGACAGTTGTTTTCCTGTAGTGATTTTCTGTCCCGAGATTTGTCCTGTAATTTCAGCTGTTGAAAATACAGGACGAAATCGTTCCGACCACAGGAGAAAAGATTAAGTGTGTAAGCCTTGGCTTCGAACGTTCAAGTTTCAAAAGGCTCCTAACAGCAACGAGAAGCAGAACAAGTTTGCTTAAACCCGTACCAGTAAGTTGAACCTTAACATGCTGACGAAAGTTGAATGCTGCATCATGGACGTTAATATGTTTACAAATGAGTGAAAACATTGTTGAGGTGAGTTAAGAATACATCCGAAAAAGTACTGATCATCAAGTTGTTTAGCCTCTTCGATTATGCAGTTTATTTTATTTTATTTTTTTTCCATTTTCTACAACGAGATAGTTTTTTTTCCCAGAACAAAGGTTAGGTATTTGTTATCATAAGACTAAATAAAGTTCTGCGCATGGGTTTTAGAGAGTTGATAGATTAGCTTAGCTTAGCTTGATTAACTACTCACATCCACCTTAAACCGTTAAACCCGAAATGCATAGTTATAGAAAATGGATTACTTCCTCCAAAATCAAATTATGATTACAATCAGTTCGAGTTCCACGATCGCTGGTGTGGCTCAGTAGAACAAGTTCCACATCGCCAATGGTTGCTACTCCGTGATTGACCGAGGCCATCAATTTTGTTCAGAGGTCAAATGAATGGTGCTTGGGATTAGCAGCTCATTCACTCTGCACAAAACTAATGCTCTCTCTTTGAACGTCAATAACGGCGCCGGCCACGTCCTAGTAGTCAATGGATAGATTGGAAAAAATGAAAGGGATGAAAGATTTATTTTGTGCATTAGGACCGAGGTCACCTCTACATCCTAGCAAATTAATTTTGGTTGGGACTGGGTAAAAGGAATTAATTGGGAGAAACTTTTGTAAAGTGTTATGGTGAACCATAAAAATTATTTTCGTTACTCCTATTATATGATGACAAAAAAATAACTACTATAACTAAGTGCCTATTTTTCATGAACATTCCTAGTATCTTTCTCCAACATAAATTTGTAAAAAATAAACCTATAATATAACCGTTATATCCAGTGAAATATCAATTCGACGATTGACCTTCTTTCTAATTTGTTTATATCTATATGTAAAAAATCTATCCTGAATTGCAACAAGTTTAGCGGTGATGAATAAGTGAATAATATTAAAAAAAAAAATAAACCGTTAAACGCGATTTATTTAAAAAAATATATCAACAAAACCATCCCTTTAAAAAAATCATCAATTCAAAATGCTCATCGTAAAATTACTATTTTATTTACATAGTATTCCGTCTTACGACATAACTTGACGAACATAATTCCTAAAATTCACTCGGTCCATGGCAACCGTTCTCCAATTTCTCGGGCACCCCACGTTCGCCAGATCACGCTCCACTTGGTCTAACCACCTCGCTCGTTGCGCCCCTGCTCGTCTTGTTCCTACCGGATTCGTGGCGAACACCTGTTTTGCAGGACAGTCATCCGGCATTCTCGCAACATCGTAAATTATGATAGGTACAAAGCTTTGAATTTAACTAGATGACACATTTTTAAATCTAATTTTTTTATTCAATGTATAGTACATCGAATTTTAAATATTTTTAATTTAATCATAATAGTCCTACCTGAAACAGGGTTGTGAAAGTTAGGTGCACGCTAGTTTTTTTTAAACCATTAATGACTGTTTTTCAACCGTTTTATGCTTTTTCTAAATAAACTTCGATAATTATTATTTTTAAACCGTTACCAATTGTTGAATTTCAACCATTTTAGAAGTTCTGATCAAAACAAAGTAAATGGTTAAAATTCAATCATAAAAATGAGAGAATGTTTGTTTTGGTTTTCAAAATTCAAAGTGTTTGCGAGTTTGGAAGCGCATTTAATTTCAGTTTTTTATTGCTTTTCCAATGTCGTTTCCGGCAAGCTTAAACACGCGGAACTGAAGAGAAGATCCAAGAAGCTATCAGCTCCAGCGGAACAGATGTAAGTGCTGGTTTAAAATTTTACTTCCGTCCGATAACATAACCTTTAATTTACGAACATTCCGTTCTTATTAAAAACCGGAAAAGTAATAGTATTTTCTTGCAAAGAGCATCAAAAACGGATGCCAGCTACCGGCTTGTTAATCAGTGGGAAAATGTTTCTTTGCAGGAATCTCGACGAAGCTCACCGAAATACGATTGGCAATTGGAGATGTTTGATCACCAGCCCAGAAGAGATATAGGTGTGAAGATGGCTCTAGCAACGGGAGTTGGCCCTAACGTTATCAGTGGAGGGGGTGGCTAAAATTCAAAAAAAAATCTTGGAGGCTCGGCTAGCATTCCTTCCGATTGCTTTTTTGGATCCGGTTTGCTGGATGAAGAGGATCAATGGTGCGTTTGAGTTCATCAGTTAGTCAGTATTCTTTTTGTCGCAAAATTATAACCCCATATTTATTCCAGATAACGCGATTCTATATGGACAAAGCTTAAATTAAGATCTGCTTTGATTGACCCTGGATCTTACTGGCACGATTGACGCAGGAGAGATGTTCCGAAAAATTTTCGAGATGGTGGATGAAGACATCCGGTTTGGCCTCGATGCTTCTCATAAAAATATTATGAACAATTTGCAATAAAATTAAAATTTAATTTAAAAAGTTTGGATTTATCTTACGTAGAATTATCATCGGTTCCCCTTTTTTATGAAAACGGTTATTTTTTAACCATTATCCTGATAATCTCCCTTTTGGAATACGGTTGAAAAATAACCATAATCGAAGTTCTCCTCAAAATCTCATTTTATGAGTATTTGCGGTAAAGTCATTAAATGAGTTAACCCAGGAAAACTTCGATTATGGTTATTTTTCAAGCATTAATGGTTTAGCCTGGCTGAGCGTGTGGGAATATCCCTTTCTATTTCCTGTTCCCTCCAAAAAGGGACGATCTCGACCTAAGCACACAATTGTAAACATACACAACGAGTTTGGCTCCTTAAAACCTCAAGTATTAACAGTTTCAATAAAAATTACAAAAAAAATCAAAAGAGTTCACAATTTTTTCCAGATGTAGTTTAGGTAATTGAGAGGTTTCCCTGGAAAAGCTGTATCATCCGCGGTTCCAGTTCGACCGGTTCTTTACACTATATGTTATTATATCAAAAGATTCTCAAATATCCCACAGCATATCAACAGCAACTATTAACCGAAATCTACAATCGCAAGAAAATCGTTTTAATTCAAATTAATAATAACAATATTTGTCAAAGGTTTAAATTTTATGTTCACAATAACCGTTATTGAATTTTTCTAACGAAACAAAATAAAATTTCGATGCTTATCAAAAGTATATTTGCAACTGTTTATGCATTTTCTGCAAAAGCTCCTGAATAAATGCTATTTTAAAATAAGTTTTGCATAAAATTTTAAAGAAACTATTGGTGAATGTCCATGGAAATATTTCAACTTTGCTGAGAAATTTGCCGTCAAAAATTTCAAAGTAGCAATAATACTTGTTTAATTAACAACTAAGCAACTAAGTCGAAGAAATAAAGAAAAACACTTAGCTTTAAATGGATCCGGATCCTTCCCGAAGTCAACACCTGTCTCGATGATGAATCGCCCAAAACTGGTCCGAGGGTCCAACACCAGCCCAGTCCCATCTCTTGAAAAACTTTTAGGATAAAACTTATCCGTTCGTAAATTTTAACTTTACCTTAGGTCACTTGAGGTCAACACATCAAAAGTCACTGAATTTTAACGAAGAACATTTTTTTTTCAGTTTTACGGATAAATTTTGGAAATTTTCACTTGGGAAGACGGTTTTAGAGGGTTGATATATTATCAGAAAAACTCTTTTTTTAAAGTGCTGTCACAAACTTCGAGGAAATTCACTTTTTTTCAAAAATACGAAACGCTAATGACATTTTTAATTCAATCTTCACTTCCAGTCAGTTTGATACCTGGTATTAAATTATAAGAACATAACCAAAACGATATTACTGTCAAATGTCTACGACATTGAAGGTTAATTTTTTTCCGGGCCTTGTGTGCGGATAATTTTACCACCCACGGGGTACGTTATCGGAATTGTTAATTATTCCACCTACAACCACAACACGTCAAATGTGCGTAGGTTATTTTCGTTAAGCGTTATTAAACCACGAATTTCACGAATTCTGATAGCAGTTAATGGCGTGCCATCAACATCAATGCCCATCATCCGGATTCCTTCGTTCACTCATGGCGTAGCGTGGCATCACATTTTATTGTTAAACTCCCCGGCCGTGGCATTGTGAAAATATGAATGAACGTTTTTCCCGTATTGGCTGAGGAATTTGATGTAAAATGTGAATGTGACCAATAATGTTATTAATCCGCCATGTCGGTGCCATTTAATGGTGTCCCGGGGAAAATCGGCCGTCGGAAACTACCGAATACATAGAACTGAATCACCCTCTGCTGTGTCGCTTCGTCGTCTGCGTCTGCTTTTGGTGACGGGATTCCGCCGATGGATCATTATTCATACCGGAATGAAAAGGATGATTGAGCTTGATGTGAGATTGATCGATGATGTATTTATTATTTAATAGTATGAAGTTTGCTTCTTTTCCCGAACGAAGGCGGGACACCAGAATGTTTACCATGACAGCATCCCACCAGAATATTGCGTTTTGCCAAAGTTTAGTAAATACTTTGGTTCTGTGAGTTCACAACGAAAATCGGATTATCAAACTCGTCAACGCTCGTTCGAAAAACTTTAAAATGATTTTTGAAATAAAGTGTGCGTAATTTGAAAAAAAAATTGATTTGAAAGAGTTATGATTTGTTATGATTTTTCCTTAAAATTCATATTCCAATAAAATTGCCATAAATAAGTCCTGTCAATATTCATTTCAATATGTAAAACGATGATAGCCAGCAGTGATTTGCCACAATCACATAAGTCACGTTGTAAGGATGACAAAAGGCAGAGCAATTTACTGCAGTTAATTAGTCGACAAACATCGGAACTAATAATTTCCTTCCAGCCGATAAGCTCTGCTGAGCCTGAATCTATGCAACATCTTCCATCATTCACAGCGTGATGAGGCACATGGACCCAAAGATCCTCCATTGCTGTTGTAGGTTGTATCCAACCAGCGGATGTCTTCTTATCAATGCAAAGGGAACAATGTGAAGGGAAATCCCAATCAATAATGTCACCAACATCTATCCACATAGTACCTATCTTTTCGCATACACGATGTCATGCATCTGTTGTTGTTGGCCGGAGTTAATCAATATTTGCAGCTTTTTAAGTTGAACAAAATCCCCCGATGGCAACTGACTTCATTCATGTACCTTCCTAAAGATGATGAACGAACATGTTATGAACAACTAATCCGATAATTTATCAATCAATCTCTTACGCGAGAAGAAGTGGGTGCTCGGGGGTTTGAGAATGTTGGTTAGCAATAAATGCCTTGGGACATGTTATTATGATTATTATTATCGAAACCAGAGACGGAATTCGGAATTTTAATTAACGATGATACGGGTTTCCCTGTCATCAGCCTAATCTCGTTTGACGAGTGTACTGATTGGAATAATACTACGCTGTCAGATTTCCACATCGTTGTCCGCAGATTGTTGTGGTTCGGGTGAACTTTTTTTTCTTAAGGACATGACATATAAATATCTTATGTAAAAAATGCGAGTAATCAAATGAAGCACATCGCTTTTCGATTAAATCGCTTTAAAAGCCTCATTTGGCACGGTTGCCAATACGTTTTCAAGTGCACCGGTATAATTCCCGTTGTAGCAATCCACATCGCTGAAAAAAAAAATCAAACAAATTATACTAATTCATGTAAACATGTTTTCTGAATCGTTTGGTGGGGATCAAATGGCTCATTTTGGCCAATTTCCCCAAAAATTTAAAAGAATTCCTGATTAAATGGAGTAAAACAGAATTAAATGCAGCTGTGAACTTGTAACAATCGGCTAGCTCAGACGACTTTCACTCTCAGGATCGGCTTTCCACTTACCAAAGGCGGACAAACGACCAAAGGTGGTTGTAATCAAACGGTGGTCTTGGGCAGAACAAATGCAAAAAAAGAGAGATTTCGGTTTTGGTGTGTCACGACACAGGAGGGTACATTTTTAACATTTATTGGGGAGGTTTACATTTTGTAGGAAAAGGATTCTTGCTGTTTAGGAGCGGTTGCTCACAGTGATGGTTTGAATCATTTGACTTATTTTTGAATCATTTGGTTATAACTTCTTTTGAAAACATTTTTCCATGAAATGATGTTCTAAACTTTAGTAGATACAGATCTAAGCTACAACTTTCTTGTATGTCATAAATATGTATCTTCAATGTGGTATGAATTGTAGGATTTAATCCAACCCGCTAATCCAAATGATTGTGATTACGATCATTGCTCAAAAATTTAAACTTTTCGATTTCTCATTCATAAGGCATAAGAGATACAGGTTTGTGTTGGTCACAAAAGTTGCAGCTAAGATCTAGTTCTACTAAAGTTTAGAACATCATTTCTGGGAAAAATGTTTTCAAAAGAAGTTATAAGCAAATGATTCAAAATTAAGTCAAATGATTCAAACCATCACTGGTTGCTCATACCAGGCATTCCGAGGTGGTAGCACGTGGTGCTGGCACCGGAAGTGGCTTGGTAG
This sequence comes from Uranotaenia lowii, assembly GCF_029784155.1. Lineage (NCBI taxonomy): Eukaryota > Metazoa > Arthropoda > Insecta > Diptera > Culicidae > Uranotaenia > Uranotaenia lowii. The sequence continues at coordinate 265,480,371 of NC_073692.1, forward strand.
TGGTTCGGCAACCCGACTGTCTTCGCTTCTGCTTCGCTCGGTCTTGTCGTCCTCAGGCCAAGGGTTGCAGGCGAACCCAACGATCGGTCGCCATGGACGGCTTTGGCGGCTGGTTTGCAGTTGATGGGAGGGCTGATGGATGCTGATGGAGCTAGTCGAAATCCGTTGAACGTGGGCGTACCGGGGATCAGATCCATCAAATTTAATTCTGAAAGAGATGAATTCGACAACTATTCTGCACTATAGCATCCCTCTCTGAGAACAATAACTGGTCTAGTAGGCTATTGCTCTCAAAAAATCTTAAAATCGAGCATTGTTCAAAATGAAAACCGGAAGATTGTAGATTTTTATTTACGTTCTGAAAAGAACTATAATTCTTTGGTTACAGAGAAAATTGAATCGTGTGTGTGTGAGAGAGAGAACCTTCTAAAGCTCACCAAACTACCAAGAAAGTGATTCGTCAGTTAAGCTATCGCTGGAAGATGGCGATTATCCACGGAAGAGGGAGATTCAACGGAAAATACATTCAAGGATTGGCTTTCAAACGAATTTGTTTTTAGTTTGCCGTTAACTTTCTCTGAGTTCCCTTCTCTACTTCTTCCATATTAATATTGATGACAGTTAAATAAGTTTATTGAAATAATTTTTTCAACATTATGATTTGTTAATTTGTTTATCCAAAAGATGTATACCATCATGTTATCATCTACCGCCCAGTTAAGAAATGGTTGACTTTTTTATGCACCACCCGCATAGTCAAATACGATATGCTGAATCTTCAGTATTATTCGGTTCTGATTACAGTAATAGTAACGTTTCATATTGTGTTTTGGCTAAATGTGCCTCCGCTAGAACGGATGAAATATCATTCTTGAAAGATACGATTAATACTTCTTTAAATAAATGGATTATTATTGCAACACGCCGAAATGATAAAAAAATATTTTGGAAAGATTAGATTAATCATCTCGGGAATAAAAAGATTATTTTTGCAACGCGCATCGAATTTTCTGCTGTCACGTCAAAAAACGTGGCCAAGCGCGCAAATTTTTTATTTTGTGTTCCGGAATTGTGGGAGGTAGCTTTTGGACCCTCCGAAATCTACGCGGAAGCATTCGGGGACGACCAGACGACAGGTGCTGATGAAGGTAAGTGAAAACCTCTTCATTTAGAAGAAAATATTAATTAAAATTGATTTTATTTTTGCGCACCGGATAGATTCCAAGGAAATGTGGATACCGGAAAATTGTCAAAAGCACTGCGAAATGGCACATCCAGAAGATGCAACGGTTCTTGAACATCCGGAAGATTCAGGCGAGGCCGATGGAAGCACGGCTGCAGGTGGCCACAAGACCAAACCGGCAAAATCTCAGCGGAGGAAGACGATAGCGAACTCTACGATGATGTGTAACCAACAGCACCACTAAGCCAGTTTCGCGGTTGATGTACCTCTCCGTCACCGAAGAATAATTGGCGCAGCAGCACACGCTATCTTCGCGTATGGAGTTTTTTTTTTTATAAAATGAAAATCTTCGGAAGGTGTAAAACAATATATGAATAAATAAACGAAATTTTGTTTCGTAATTGTAATCTTTTAATCAAAACTACACGAAATGCTGTATCGTTTTTTCTTATGAGACGATCATTTAGTAAAGATTCCACATATCATTCCACTCGCTTCAAAACGAGTAGAAAAAAGCAAAAAAATTGAATGGTTACTCTACTTAACGACCCGTTCCCTGTATCGTAAAGTGCGTCCAAACGATTCCACTTCATGAAAAAATGTTAAGCCTTATCTTCCATTAATAATCTAAAACTATAGAAGTAATCTTTTGGGTGTCTTGGGAAGAAGATAATGGGAATAGTCATTGTATAAGGGGCCGTTCACTAATTACGTAAGCACGAATTCGGAAATTTTCAACCCTCCCTCCCCCCCTGGTAAGACAAAGTAAGATTTTTAGAAACCCCCCCCCCCCCTTGTAAGATCTTACGTTTTTAATTCTATAAGAAATTGACACTTTTTCTTCAAAAACCAGCTTGAAAATATTAAAAATGTGTCATACATGCTTCAAAGCAGAGCACTTTTTAAGTAAAACTTAATAACTGCATTTGAAAAGCATAATTTTTACAAAACAACAGATGATGTCTTAAACGATTATAGAAAAGATTAAGTTTTAAGGACATAGCATGTTCGGGGTTACGATAATCTTCAATTAACTCCCACAATCGAATAAACAATATAAAATTTAAATTCCGATTTAAAAACAAGGGAGAGATCAGGCTAGCACAAGCTACAATAAAGAATGTTTTGTTTTTCAACTGAAATCATAAAAATCTAAACAAAATATTACTCTATGCTACTAGAATTGGTGTTTAACGACAATTACGTTGTTAATTAACCTTAAAGCTGAGATTCACTTGAGCTATAAAGCGATAAAGTTTTACGATTTTTTTTGGTAAATGGTTTGTAAAATTTAGAGTTTGTAGTGGCTTGGTTGGTATCACTGAAAAAAGTGTCTAGAAATTTTTTATCTAAAAGCCCCAATATCGATTTTTAAAGACTTCTACTTGATGAAGTCATTTTCGAAATAAAATGTTTTCAAATCGTGGTGTCAGAACGCACCATTTCCCTTTTTGTTTCTATAAATTTCTCAATTAAAAAGATTGTTATGAAGAAAAGCGAATAGCGACGATTCAGTGTTTCTGGTGACATGTTGGTTTGAATTGGTTCTCTATTAATTTTATAGAACCAGCAACTTTATTTTATTAATTAAGATTAATAACATAACATAAAAAATTACCGAAAAATAGGTAGTGAGAAATAAAAATAAAACGTGAGTAATATGGTTTCGTATGGCTGTGACGAATTATCAATGTAACATTTCTTACTAATCACTAATCACTAATCTTACTTCCACAGCCAGAACTTATGTCTGAGTCCCAAAGAATAATAATAGAGTGTTATTATTCTTCTTGTCTTTGTTCATGTTTTTGATTATTTTAACATAAAAACATTAAAATTATCAAAAACATAAAATGGTTGGGCCTACCATGGAGCAGAGAACGCAGAGACATCTGGAACACAGGAACAGGAAGAAACGTGGACCACCAGTACCATACGTTTCAAATGGGCAATATCGTTGGAAGCACGCTAATAAAAATGCTCCTTGATGAAGAAACCATTCGTTATGTAAAATAACTTCACGAATCACTGGGACCATTTTTTAACGGCTGGAAATGATTTATTTTGTACACAGAAATCACAAACGCTGAGTGTATAATCATATTGAAGAATATAATTTTATAAATCAAAGGATTTGGTTTCAAAGCAAAACTTTTCTTTGTTGAACAGTTTTGGATTTCAGTGTACGATCATTTCTGGTCATCGACCAAGGATAAAGCGCCTTTACTCGCTCTTAAAAGTAAAAAAAAAAAGAAGTGGGAAACATTAGTAGAACATGAAACCTTTAGAGCTTTGTAGCTCGAAAGGAGCTTTGTAGCTCGAAAGGTTTCATTTTTAAAAAAATTATTAATTTTTTTAAATTTAACTATTTTATAACCTTGAGAGATTGCGACAAATAATCAGCTTTCAATTCTTAATGTTATTTTTTTTTTATCTGGGATTTTAAACTTGTTTGCTTATTCATCCCGTAGTTCTTAATGTTATTGTGTTTCATTTAAATTTTCACTGTAGGAACAAAAAATCTATAATGTACGGCCTCTCTCGTGCATTTAAGATATGCTCTGAAGAATTTTTTTATTTATCTGAAGAAGAATTGTAAGGCATGATTTGACAAAATTGACTTTCAAGAAAAATCTCATTCAAAATCTTAGCCCCAACTGATTTAATAGAGAAAAAAAAACCTTCTTAAAAAACGACTCATAAATTAAAAAGCAAAAAAGTCGAGGCATGTTAGAAAGAGGCAACATTTAACCGAAAAACAATCGTTGGGAATTTACACAAAACAAAATTCCACAAAGAATATCAGCGAGGACAACTAATGTTTGCGATTACCGTTTAAAGATGATTATTTATTAAAAATTGATTTGGTAGATATTTTGTGAGACAGACCTCAATTTCCTGTGCTCGAAACGAATCAGTCCAACGGACCACGATTTGGAAAACCAAAAGATGCACCAGGACACTCTGAAATTTGCAATTGGTTTTCCGCATCGACTCTCGAAAATCGAAGATACTTGAGTTTATCCAATATTAAATATAATCTGATTTACTTTAAATAATTATCATGGAACGGACTCACCAAATACCACTTTCCCATCGTCTCTGGGCCGGCTTCAGCGCTGTACAGCACATAAGGAAAACGATGGTCGATTTTTCATTATGCCGAAGGATGCTGTAGCTTTCGATCTCGACCACTTGATCACACTTAAAAACAATTCGACACTTCCGGCATTCCGACACTTCAAAAGTTTTTACATTTTAAATCAGTTTTAACACTTAAACATCCAAAATAATAATTTCGAACGACGGAGAGAAAACAAAACACGACCGTTGCCAACGGATCATGGCCTACCTCGAATTATCAATGTAACATTTCTTACGTAAGATTTTTGGAAACCCCTCCTACCCTCCTAGTAAGAGATCGTAAGCAAATGTGAAAACCCCCCACCCCCCCTATGTGCTTACGTAATTAGTGAACGGCCCCTAATACTGATTCATGCGGGCATTCACCACCCAATTTGGTGCCTTTTACCGCCCAAAAAAAAACGTCACTTTTGCAATTCTCAGGTTAAAAGTGAAACTTCAGACATACACACATATACTTTTTATGGAATTTTTTTTAAAGCATTATAAGTATGGGAGAGTGGGGAATCATGGGCCACATTTTTTCTTTGTTCCATAACTTCTGTATTATAAAAGATAAAATGAAAATAAAAAATGGTATGGTTTTCTACATTTTCAAGGTATCATAAGGTATTTTTTTTTAAATTTTAATAAGTTATTTTCCCCAAAATCTGACTGTTTGAAAAAAAGCAATATTTTTTGGATTTTGAAATATGGTGGGGAATCGTGGGCCACCAAATTCAAATTGACCACATAACATGCAGAGTTTATGAGTTGACTCAAAACTGTGATTTTTAAATTCATTTCGTTATTTTAAAGCAATTTCAGATGATGAAATAAAAAAGAGAGCTGTGTATGACCGTATACATTCCAAAACTTGGCTCGCGAACGTTTTGGCAAAATTTCTTATATATGATGGACAAAATATTATTCATAACTCTTCATTTGGCATAAGAAAACGTTACAGATTGGTAAAACGTATTTTAAGTTCTGAATGTGTATAAAAACTTAAAAATATAGGTGATTCAAGATGTGTGGCCCACGATTCCCCACAAGCTATGATTTGCAAATTGGTTGCGTTTGTGTGACTTATTGATGTTTCATCAAAAATTCCTTTTTCACGTGAAAGATCATGACAAAACTAAGAATATAAGCGTATGAGCATGTTTTTGTTATGCACATTAGGTTCCTCATCGATGAAATTAGCGGGTGTTTTTTTAATTATGTAAGTAAATTTTTCTCACTTTTTTTAGCTTGATAAATAAAAGAAGCATATGATGCGTATTTCAGTTAACAACATATAGGAATATATGCTCACGCAAAGCGACGACGATGACAGTTGGTTTGAGATTTTTATCTCAACACACATCTGAGATATCAAAAGTGGCCCACGTTTCCCCATGGCCCATGATACCCCACTCTCCCCTAAATATAAAAATCACTAATATACAAAAATAGTAGTTAAATGGTAGAAATAGATAATAAGATAGAAAATAGATTAAAAAACAATGTATCATTGATAAAAGTTAAACAGTGTTCAGTGTTCTTTTTTTATGCTCCTTTAAGCAAATTCGATACATATTAGCTTAAACAAGCAATTTTTGTCTTCGTTTTTCAACTTTTTTCCTTTATTTCCTTGTTTAGGCATTCTTTCTCTACCAGAAATTTTGCAAAAGCTTAAGCGAATGCGCTTGTTGCAACTGATAGCGGTTGATTTTTTTTAATTCTTCGGTCGTTCGGCTCGCTTTGGTTCAGGATTTTTAAAAAACTTTGTCGAATTAGTTTCTTAAATCTGTATCTTCTACAGACAATTTCGAGCAGTCGTTTTGGTCCGATATCGTTATCGAAGTGTTGAAAAAGGTATCTAACTCATTTTTTCTATTTATCCATTGGCGAAATCTCTCCAGCTTCGCGTGTTCCAATTCCAATTCTAAAAATATATTTTCTCTTATCTACACTTAATTTGAAACAATTTATCTTACCTGTTTCATTTCCCTCAAATCAGGGGGACTCGTCTAGAGGGGAAAAGTTCATATAACGCCCCATGTGGCTAATACGCGCCACCCTTGTTTTGAAGAATCTGAAACATTTTAAGCCTGCAAAATATTACCAATTGGTTTTAAATGCTGTGATTGGTCATGGCAAGTATTAATTTTTCCTTAAAAAGCCCCTGTGTCGTGATAATTTCACAATTTAGGTTTTTCTTCATTTCGATCTAAATTTTAAAACACTTTCAATAAGGTGTCACCAAGCAGAGAAAAACGAATAAGACAATATTTTCTGACACATCGATAGAGGAGAACCTAAATTATGATTTTATGCTAAAAAATCATACTAAACTCGCTATGGTATGCTTTTACGGGTATGTTCTATCACGGCCCATGCGCTCGTTATAACGCGCCAATCGTAGTAGGCTGAAAATAGCATTAATTTTTCAAAAAGGCCAATTTTCATTAAAAATGAACAAAAAGTCTAAAACCATATTTTGAGCGTTAATTCAGCCCAAAAATTCTACTTTTCTTTTTAATTATAATTTTGATTAGTCCATTTTGATTTTCTTTTCAGTCAAAGTGTCTGTAAGTATTGGTGTGTTTTCGGTCTTCGGCTGCTTTCGGGTTTTAATATGCTTTTTAGAAATCAAGTTTTTGAAGCAACTATAGCAATTTGAGTTATAAAAAATCATAGGCATTTGTAGAAAACACTTTTCTTCAACGAATACACCCTTTTTTACCACAATTTGTACGTGGAATTCATAGGAAATCAGCGATTCGCTTAGGTGGCTCATAATAGGGCATGTTCCCCTATATTAGATGACTTAATTTGACAATCGGATTTCAGTTGACGCCAAAAAAATAGAGATGTGTCGCTGACATTTCCTCTCCACGCCAAAGAGCTTTCATTGTTCCGGAAGTTATCCAATTGTCTAACTGTCAATCGTCTTTCTAAAAATTTCAAAAAGCATCCCTCTGTAGACGACTCCGTTGCTTCCTTAGCGACAGTTGTATTTGTAGGCAATGAGGCGTATTCAACAGCGTTGGTATCCCACGGATAGATCCCACTTCGCCGAAATCCACTTTTGATGCCTTCCAAAGTATTAACAAATGCTTCAAGAGCATCTTTCTGCAAAGAACATATGTTTGCTTTGGCAATCGGATGCATACCACCATACTCGGTTCTGAAGTTCAAAATAACCTTTTCCCAGTACCTACTTTTAGAACGGTTCAAAAAAACTTACAACCAGCGGTTGCGTTAATTGTGTTGAATTAGGGTAAAGTGATATTAACACTGTCATTTTTTGCAGAACTCGGTGGTTGATAACGTGGTGTGGCCGTCTACGAAAAGCAGAACAGGAAGAGGAACCATCTGAGCAACACGCCATGGATGGAAAACTTTTGTGAAAAATTCAAAAAAGCTATCCCTGTCATCCATCTTGTGGTAACCAAACCTTCGCAATAACTTGGTTTCTCAAAACTTCTTTTTCCGTTCTTGAATTTTTGTTCTCGACCAGGAATAAATTTCAGTCTAACCTTTCGCTCCAAAATTAGAATCAAGAATGATCACAGCAACCCATTCATTGATCAATCTCGTCAGTTCATCCGCTCACGCATTCATTCAGCTAATGCACACTCACAAATCACTCATATTACACACTGCAATCGCCTGATCAAGTAGCATTACTTCAAACCCGTTTACGCTGTTTTCTGGAATCAATCAACTGTGTTAGATATATTTCTTTCTGTACATGTGGGCGTTCCGTAAAGTGAGTTATCTTCAAATGAATATAACAGAGAATTTCATCAAGGTATATTTGGAAGGTTGTGATACTGATATTGTATTTTGCTAAATTATTTATCATCAAACTTTTCTCCAGCTTATACCTACCACGAATCCATAGGCAGTTCTCCCAATTGCTCAGTTCGGTGGTGTCGACCGTATAATTTCGCCCGGCAATCTGCTTTTGTACGGAAAGAAGATGAGCGGCGGAAGTACTGTACCCTCGGCATTAGCTGTGAAGAGACCGGTATAAGATTCTTTTTCTCCATTTGCAAACACTGTATGTAGATGTCAAATGTCTTTAGACGCCAGAAAATTGCGCTTGCGGACAACCAGTACGAAAGTTGATTTGTCAAAATTGAATATTCTATTTGGACATTGTAGTATATTAAGAAGTTGCTCGTCTTTGAGATAATTGGTTTTTTCTCTGAACCAATTTTTTCGAGAACCAGGCTAGAAAAGCTCAATATTTTGTCAAGAGACTAGGATTTCGTGCTGTTATTCCGGGATGCCTTTTCTTGAACAGTATCATCCATTTTCTTCCGGGGATACAATTTTTGAACGGGGTTTTAGTAAGTTCGATGTATTGGGATACACTGACTCGTAGTCGATTTACGGTTACCGGAATACCAATACGAGCTACAGAGTCCACCCATTGAACGATTTTGTCTTCGTCTTCTGTTGGCAACACTGTAGTTTGGCCAGGTTTCACTCCTGGAGAGTGTATTCCATTGAACCTACCCCTCAATGTCTTGTACAGCACTTTAAATTCCGTCTGGCTGCATCAATAGCTTGTTCCATTTTATCACAACTATACTTCAGGATTCTAAGGGAGCATCCTGAAAAACAAGTTCAAACTAAATTTAATGGCTGTTTCTGCCCGTTAGGACATTCGGTATTTATTTTCATACCATTTACCGCTAAATACTTTTTGCTAGAAAAAAAATTCAAACCGCTGTTAATTACATTTTTTCTTGAACAAATATTGAAAAAGTCGTGGACTTTATTTTTGCTCGACTTTGGGGACCGTTCGAAAAGTCCGAAGACTCAATCTACCGCATGTATTTGGAGGGATTCAACATAAATAACTAGGCACTTTAATGTTCTCTATTTACATGTATTTACACTAAACTTTGGAACTTAACTGTCAACATAGGAAGGGAGGAAGGAACCTCGATGGAATCTTAAATGACTTAACTTGGAAAGGAACAAACTCGTAGGAAGGAATCTCTCCTAAACTTCTTAAGGAGCCACGTCTTAACTGGCCGGGAACTTGAATGGATCTGAACGGGGTGGCGAACACGACGGTTGCTTGGATTTGAAGATTCATTCACACGCACACACACTCTGTGTGCGAAACGGAAATTTCCACTGCTCGCTGGTTGAAGCAACAGCATGCAACTGATATTGTACGCCGACCGGCGTATTTTATGCACACATATGAATGCATGGCCTTGAATGGACGAACAACACACAGAAGTAGCAGGCGTTGATCGGTGATGATTTTTTCGTTGGTGGCGCAATTGCGAAGTTGCCAATTCTTCGAGTTTGGCTCGAACAAATATCATTTACATACCTGATTTTATCCGTTTTGACCTTTCGAAATAGAAAGTTCGCCGTTAAAAACTTGAAAAACCGCAATGTTGACAGAGCACCGTTTTGCAAAACAAACTAACACTGCGTGAATTTTGACACGTCGGCACAAAACAGAAACAAAACAAACAGGTATTTTGAATATTTTAGCTTACTTCGGTGATATTTTGGAGTGAAATGGTACAGAAGTGGTAAAAGAGAATTCAGTTCCTTTTTTTGTAAGAAAAACACTATTATTTCTTTATTTTAATTTCAAGTGTAATTTTGGGTGATAAATGGTACCTGGGCGGTGAATGGTGACGTGATGGTAGTTGTTATTTGGTTCGTCTTCGAAAAAAAATGATTTGATTGAAGTAAAGTTTTACCGAAAAATTGAACCGCTTGAAAAATTACTATGGGATGCTGAGAAATGTTGTAGCGGAAATTCTTTTACTAACATGGCCAGAGTGCTCGGGACATGAGAGCCAATGGGGAAAAATGGACTGCTGAAATTTTGCAGGAAAACGTCAAACATATCATCCAACCAACTGCGGAGAAATTGTTGAAAATGAAATCGCCCTTTGGCTTGATTCGGAAAAAGTACCAAGGAATCCGGAAATTTTCGAAGTAAGTTTACGGAAATTCTCTAATCTTTTCTTGGAAAAATATAATGGCACTCAGAGACGTACTGCCGTGTGGAGCGATGGAGTTCTCAGTTGCCGAATCACATTGCAAGACATGGTAACAAATATTGTACAACGATTATTGTGCCTGGATCATGTTAAGGAAATCATCACTGACTCGAACGTTCAGGAATGCCCATTTTTATGTCTATTGGTGTTGATTCGGCAACTGGATTTAGCCACTACAATCAAGCCATGAATTTGAGAAAAGACGATTCTCTGCTAACGGAGTGCGTACTGCCTTTATTGTTAAAGGATGACTAATCAAAAATTGTGGCATAATTCCATCCAACCCTCAATCGGACATGTTTTGCCGGGAAAATCGATGAGCTGGAAACAGACAAAACATCAAACAAACATTTTTCAAGTTTTTTTGCTGAAGTGGATTCAATTTATGTTCAGCCAGTTGTCGAAATTTTTGAGGTAATATCTTATTTATACAAATGGTGGCGTTTTCTTCGTAACACCATCGGACGGACGGTCGGAATGAATTGAACATGGTATCCGAGGGTTTTTCGGGTGAGAGATGGTTTGTTTAATAGTTTCAAGAATCTCACTCAAAATCAACTTGTAATGGGACATCTGGAGCTTTTTCATCGATTCTTGGCAACGGGACGAAACTTAGTGGAGAACATGCGGTTCATTAGTGCATTGGCGCTATCCTCGCATTCCCAGGATGCAAAAAAGTTGAAGAGCTTTATGAATGCTTCCAGAGTTAGTTTATAGAGCCCTCATCGATCCATAAATATAGCCAATAACCGGATCTCATCAAAACTTTGAAAAAAAAAATAGTAATTATAATTGTTGTATGTAAATTTAAAAAAAAAATCAGCCTTATCCCTTGCGGACGAGCAAGCTGGTGAGAGATGCCAAAATGGTCCAAGTATGGAAGAGCCCATCTCTCACGGAAGACATCCACTTAGGAAAATTTTTATTTATTGTTCACGGTCTACGATAACTGAATATCACACAGACTGTTATTTTTTTGCATATTATTTCGTCACCATCACACAGACTGATTTTCTCTTAATCTACGCCTAAAACTGTCCTTTCTTGAGCTCGAGCTTAGTACTATCATCTTCAGTCTACCTACGACCCCTCCTGGCCAATGGCATGATGATTGCACTCCGTGATTGGTTCGAGAAAATCACCATTGCACAATGAACCAAATGAAAGGTGCTGGGAACAAGCATCACAATCTCACTGTGCAGTTTTGAGAATCTCCTACATTTATTTGAACCAATAACGACGCCGGCCAAGTCCATGTAGTCGATAGGAGGGAAGTGCAGCACATGTGGAGATATGTTAAGCGTAGGCCGGCTGTACGCCATCCCTCCACAGATCTCCACGCTGAATGTTTGGGAGAAAGGGTATTGTGGCATGGGATACCTTGGTGGGTAAAATAACCACTTTGAACCTATGCTCCTAAACTCCCTACGTTTCCTATTGAAACTCCTATTTGCTGCTAATAATGTCTTCTAATGAATTAACATGAACATGACTAATGAACGATTGAACTATATAAGGTTTAAATAATTACATTTTAACCCTAAGGATTCTTGTTTTTCTTTATCAGAGTGTAAACAACCATAAAATAAATAACAACAAAAACAGAACAAAACATAATAAACAAAAGTCGCGAATGCCGTATAGATGGTAAAACGACTATAATCGAAACAAAATAAAAAAAAATAAACAAAATAGATATTCTATTTCATGAAATTATATTATCGGCTATATCGGTGAAATTTTATATTCTTTGAGAAAGAATATTTAAGAATTTAAAGATTATAGATGGATAGAAGATTAGAATTAGGTGAAAAGAAAGTGAAAATGAGCGGAAAGGTAATTTTAATTTGAAAAACTTTTCATCCCATTCCATCTTTTTGTTCCTCAAGGGTCTACTACCTTGCAGCAGTAGATACAGATAGAATTGTAGCTACCACCCTAAATAGTACGGGGCTAACCGCGTACATAGTCGATGAGCCTACCGATACCCGACAGTCGAAAGTTTATTTCTAATTTTATTATTTAGGACTAATCACATCTTTAATTTTCAAATCTTGAAATTTTTTCACTATGAGAACATAACATTCACCGATACGGCTGTTTATTTTAAGTTTTTGATCAAAGCAATCCTCAATGCTCGTTGCCATGACGATTGAGAATAGTTTTTTTCGCTCCCGAAGAAAATCATTTCTTTCATTCTGTTCATACGTCTAGTGCTGTTCTAGTGCTGCGTCTCCGGTCTTCTCAAGCATATCTGGTAGCTGCTTATATTAATCCATTTTTGTAGCTAAAGTAAGTAGACAATCAAACAAAGAAGTCCAAAAAGATTTTAGCAATACCACATCCACCATGGATCTCATCCAGAACAATTTTGGGAACACATTTTGGATCCAGACAATTCCAGGCGATGGAAATTGTCTTTTTGGATCAATTGTATGGAATGGCAACAACAGACGTTGACTATTTAAGTTATTGCGCGATATTGCGTCGGGATATAGGGCGGAGATATTGCGGAAATCAGTTGAGTATTTCCCCTATCTGCTTCACCATGCTACTGAATTGTTTGGTACCTTCCCATCTGAGAATTTGAGAGTGGTGGGTTGTTTGCAGGAGCTTGCAAAAGACGGATTTTGGGGTGGCGAGGAAACCATTTCTGCTACCGCCAATTTATTTGGTGTTGTCATTCATGTCTATCAACCAATCGGGCGGATAACATCTACACCCGCTTTTGTGGAAAAACCAGAATTTGCTTCTCATTATGCTCTGTTCTATAGCAACAATTGCCATTATGAATGTGTTGCTGTATTTCGCCCAAACGATTGGATCTCAATGCATCCGAAACTGAGGAGGTACAAAAACAACTGACGGACAATTTAGTAAGCGGACCAGTTTCAATCAAAGTTTGCGGGAGTGGACTCTTTACTACGGGCCTTCAAACATCAACTCGACAAGGTAGATGCAATTTTGATCCAGATACAAAGTTTTTGGATTTTAGCCTCCCGTCACGTTACCGGAAGACTTGAAAATTCTTCACCTTTTGAAATAGTCGCTGCCTTGTACGAAATATTTAGAGTGGATATTATCTTACATAGTCGTTGTTTTGTTAGCCAACGTTTTCGTAGTGAGCAGAATCGAAAGTCATAACTTTACAGCTTTATGACTACACTGTGCATCCTCCAGAGTATAGCAGCGTGGTTGGTATTGTTTCAGATAGGCCCCATCTTAAACGCCCATTCCATGATTGCAAAATCGAACTGGCCAAAAAAGTGATAAAACAGAAGTTTTCACTTACCCAAGACACCGTTCTGACTAGAGATGTACCGATTATTGGTATTCGGCAAACGGCCTAATACCGAATATTGACCTTTTCAACTGTTCGGCCAAACGAATATTCGGTCGAATAACCTGTTAAGTTTTCCATGGAAAAACGAAAGCGATAGTTTCATTTATCTTCTATTTCATCCATCCTAATGCCCCGCAAGTTTTAAAGTCGATTATCTCCAATCAGAAAAGGTCGCTCTGATATTCAAAATATTACCATTAGCTGAAAGGACATCGGATGACTTATCGCTTCTAGGACGTTTATCACCAAAGGGATGAATCATCCTAAGGGATGAATATCCCGGCAAAAAGAAGTTCATCATCAGAAAAATTGGATTTCAGTGAAATCTGGGACAAAACATGTCAAAACAGATGCTGTCAAGCTATATGCAATTGCCTATTTTAAAAGAATCAAATGTATGTCGAATTTCAAGTAGATGTCTCTAAAGCTGCTTTCCGAAGAGACACACCGCGTCTGGCTGCATCAATAGCTTGTTCCATGTTTTCACAACTATACAAATGTTTTTTTCTTAGGGGGCATCCTGAAAACAAGTTCAAACTAAATTCAATGACTATTTCCGCCCGTTAGGGCATTCGGTATTTATTTTCATACCATTTACCGCCCAATACTTTTTGCTCAAAAAACATTCAAACCGCTGTAAATTACATTTTTTCTTCAACAAATATCATTTACATACCTGATTTCATCCGTTTTGACTTTTCGAAATAGAAAATTCGCCGTTAAAAACTTAAAAAAAACTGTAATGTTGATGGAGCACCGTTTTGGAAAACAACTAACACTGCGTGAATTTTAACATGTCGGCCCAAAGCAGAAACAAAACAAACAGATATTTTGAGTATTTCAGCACATTTCGGTGATATTTTGGAGTGAAATGGTAAAAAAAGTGATAGGAGAATAGAATTCAATACGTTTTTTGTTTGTAAGAAAAACACTATTATTTCTAAATTTTACATTCAAGTGTGATTTTGGGTGATAAATGGTGCCTGGGTGGTGAATGGTGACTTGATGGTAGTTGTTATTTGATTCGTCTTCGAAAAAAATGATGTTTTTTCCTTGTCAAATAGGAATCACGAAAACTTCTGAAACTTGGTCCGAAAAACAAAAAAATTCAATGTCTCTCAGAAAAGATAAAAAGCAGACGAAGTAAAGTTTTATCGCAAGTTGAACCGCTTGAAAAATTACTACGGGATGCAGAGAAATGTTGAAGCAGAAATTCTTCTTCTAACGTGGCCAGAGTGCTTCGGAACATGAGAACCGATGGGGAAAAATGAGCTGCTGAAATTTGGCAGGAAAACGCCAAACAGATAAACAAAACAACTGCAGAGGAATCGTTGAAAATCAAAACGCGCTTAGACTTGACTCGGAAAAAGTAAGAAGGAATCCGGAAATTTTCGAAGTCAGTTTATGGAAACCCTCTAATCTTTTCTTGGCACCCAGAGACGCACTGCCGCGTGGAACGATGGAGTTCTCAGTTGTGCAACGATCTTGTTAAGGAAAACATCATTGACTCGAATGTTCAGGAATGCTCATAATTTTTGTCAGCTAGTGTTGATTAGCAACTGGGTTCAGCCACTACCATCAAGCCAAGAATTTGAGAAAAGACTATTATCTGCTTACGGAGTGCGTGCTGCCTTTATTTTTGAAGGATGACACTGGTTAGAAATTGTGGTAAATCCCAACCCTCAATCGAACATGTTTTGCCGGGAAAATTCTATGAGCTGGTAAAAGGAGACAGACGAAACAACAAATACAATTTTTTTCAAGTTTTATCGCTGAAGTGGATTCAATTTCTGTTCAGCCAGTTGTAATTTTTGAGGTTATATAATGTATAAAAAAAACATAGTTATTTATTCACATTATGAATTTGAACATGGAAAGCAGCGCAGTGTGACAATATCAACCCGTTTTTCCTTAGTGAATGGAAAGGTGGCGAACACAATTGTGCCCATATGTGCCCTTCATGCATCACAGGAGAAGATCCTCGAGTGGGTCTTTCCCTTTTCCACAGTCGTCTTAACATGGTGCAGAACGTTATAGGACATCCTGGTTATCCAGCACTCACAAACCCACTTGTTAAGGAAAAAGCACGTGAAATCGCCCACAACCATTATGGCTAGGCGACGTCTGGCTGATCCTGGAGCTTTTTCATCGAATCTTGGCATTGGACGAAACTTAGTGGAGAACATGCGCTTCATAAGTTTTTTGGTCCCATCCTCGCATTTTCTGGAAAAGTCGAAGAGCTTCATAAATGCCTGTAAATACTTTGCAAATAAACTACTCCATCGGTCCATAAATATGCTTTCCGGATATTATCAAAACTTTGGTAAAAAAAAAAATATTCTTTATTAGAAAAAGTTGAAGGTTATCGCAAATAAAAAATCGATTAAACTCCTTGAAGTCGAGCCAGATAGCGTAAGGCGAGCTTGATTATACCCTGGATGACGGTTGTACCCTTCCATGCTGCGTCCTTTATCTATTTTAATTGGAGGGAAGAAGCTGGCTTGTTATGGTTTAAGATAAATATATGATTTTTATTTTATTTATAAATCTTGAGCACTTTTTAACGAATAGTCTCCGTTGATTAATTTTTATATGCTAGTTTAATGGCATTGCGGTGATCGTTATAATGAAAAATTCTCGATAGAAGAACTATAGATAGGAAAGAAATGACGGATAGATAAAGCAGATGCTTATTAGAAGAAAATTTATAGGTGTTGAAAATTGAGCCAAGAGCATATTTTTACGGAAAGCTTCAAAGGTGCGTTCTAGACCCTTTGTCCCGCATCAATTGAATGGCTGGGAGAAGTAATAGTGAGAGGCGCCATTGCGTTCACCCATACATCTAACCCGATGGATTGGCGAAGCACGTGGTTCCAAATCGGACAAAAAGCCTAGACAGCATGGCTCTGGTGAAGCTTTCCCATTGCTGAACCAGTTCGAGCGATGTGTTATCTGTTTTTCAGATTCCGTTTTTTATCGGCAGCGCTACTATTGTTTTCACGCAAGTACCGTAAACGTCCCGTTCTTTTGACAATTTTTAATTTTCGAACTGTATTTTTTAAATATTTACCCCTTATTTAAACCCCCCAAGCCAAATGATTTTATTATTTTTAACGAATGGTCACCGTTGATTAATTTTTATATGCTAGTTTAATGGCATTGTGTTCACCGCTCTGGAATTGCAGAAACGTCTTGAAGTCCTGGGCGATCTCGCTAAAAAGACGCTGGAAAGGAAGCTTGCGGATCAGCTGCTCTTCTGGTAACGCCGGATCTCACGCAAGACAATGATTTCAGGCCGGAAATGATGCGGTTTCTTCACTCCTCTGGTGGCTATTTCGAGCACTCTTTCAGACAGCTGCTTGCGGGAAGCCATTCTTCCGGTCTGCCTGTTACGCGATGTTTCCACTTAGAAAGCACGAACACGAATGAAATTTTAGGCAGCGAAAAGCACTTTTTTTATTTCTTCGTTGGGCAGATTTCCGTGCCATCCGTATTTGCGCTGAATTAGTATTGATGTACCAACACATAGCCGACCCAAAATGACGTACGGAAAAGATGTCCGTTAAATAGGCGTTTTTCTTGACGCGAGATCCGTTCGCGAATTTCAATATGCCCCTCTATAGTGTATCCTCTGAGTTTTCCAGATGAGCAAGCTGGTGAGAGATGCCACAAAAGGTCCAAGTATGGAAGAACCCATTTCTCGCGGAACACATCTGAGGAAAATTTGTTCGATGTTATGAACCTCTCACTAACGTGGTCGGATCCGAAGATGGCCGATCAAGAGGTTCGCAATAAACGCAAACTGAAAACAAGGACCGGTGCTGATTTTCAACGCAAAAATGGCAGATTTTGACGATGGAAATTGTGACAATGACTATGGCGACGTGAACAGAGATTCTGACATTGATGTTCCAAATGGAGACGAATGTGATTGAATTGAGAACAAGATCTCATAAAAATCTTTTTTGAAAGGTCTGAAAGGGCCTAACTAATAATACTCTGTTTTATTTGCCATCACTACACTAATCCCAAGGAAAAGAGTGCATCATTTCACTATTTTTTAATATAGAAAAAATAGGAGTAATTGGACCTGTTAAAATCAATGATTTTTGTCACCTAAACTTTTCTCGTTGGTTGGTCGCAAAGTGGTGTACCGTAAACCGGGGTAACATTGATCATCTTTTTTCAATATATTTCGATTATTTTTTTCTGTTAGGGGAATGTGGCATGTTTTATATTTTTAAAAACCAGTACTGGACTCCTATGAACGTAAAACATGGATACAGAAATTTATTAGACCACTTTAAATTTGATTTAAAAATCGTTTTTGTCTCGGTTCAGAATTTGATGCTTTGGGGTGACATTGATCAGTCATTGATCAGTTCTGACGGTTTTAACGAATTTTCTTCATCATAAAGGATACAAAACGCCTTCATAATATTTACATATGCTAATATATCAATTAAACCTTGATTTTTAACGTTTCATTTTAACAATATTTATAATCGAAATTAGGACTATGATGCTGCCTACATTTAGGGGCAAAAATTATCATAATTGCTAAAAAGTTTGAGCTCAAAAATACAAATGAAATTTTACCTTCAAACATTCCCCTAAGCCCTCCCACTTTTTCCATTTTCATCTTTTCTTCAAAGTTAACGATTTGATAGGGTTCCTATCCATTTTTCTAATACGGGCTTACTCTTGGGAAATGTCAAAAATTTATCATTAAATGACTATGAAAATAGCTCTATAACTATTCATATACAAAGAAAAAAAGTTGTTCTATCACATTAAACAACCCGTTTGCTTCTAAATGCTTTTTGGTATCATCAGGAGAGATGTTTGTTTTCGAGCCTTGAAAAAATAGATATTTTAAGGTTTTGAAATTCGATTTTTCAACAGAAAAAAAATTTCTAATACAAACCAGATTTGTCCTATTTGAT
This sequence comes from Uranotaenia lowii, assembly GCF_029784155.1. Lineage (NCBI taxonomy): Eukaryota > Metazoa > Arthropoda > Insecta > Diptera > Culicidae > Uranotaenia > Uranotaenia lowii. Next base: position 265,499,004 of record NC_073692.1, read on the forward strand.
ACTCAATTAACAGGCTTTCAAACGTAGACAACATTTTTCGAAAATTCACACTATAGACTGAGTCATTGATGATAATGTGGAAAAGTTTATTGTTGATCAAATTTATCCCGGTGATCAAAGTTTCCCCGTTTTACGGTACTTAATTCGATTCAGTATAAAATTAAGCACCAGATTCAACTTTTTTTTTTATCTTATTGTGGCTTTTCTCGTTGACTGAGCGTTAAGCGGTGTGTACCACTTGATCAGCGGCATATTTTACACCTAAAAACATCATTTGTGCTTTTTTTGCAATGTTCCCGATTGTTACATCGAATAAAATGAAACATTTTATGAATTTAGGGGAAGATGGGGCAAACGAGGAGATTACAGCTGTTCTAATTTAAGAGAACAGACCACTAGATTGATCTTTATAAAAGAAGTTGTATAAAAAAATATCGAGTTCAAATAGAATACTGGTTAAACAAGTTTAAATTTTATTTCTAATTTTGAAACTGAAGTTTAGTTCAATGAGATCCCGCATCACTCTTTAAAAATAAATGTTTTAAGCCAGATATCAATGGTTATTTTATAGTTCGATTTTCGAAACCTTGTAAAAACACGCATTAGAGCTAAAATTAAAAAAAAAACTTCAATTATTTTTGAAAAATTTCAATCATTTTTTTACTCCACGGTTATTCTTTGGCTTGAAACCATCGATGTCTGATGGTTCCGGTAAAAATTAATATCGTCCTCAAGCATTAACTTTTGAAAAGATTAAAATGACCCACTGAGGTACCGCCACGTTTAGTTTAAATTCTAGATAAACTTTTGCCTCCCAGTACTCACAAAAACGGGGTATGATTTGAAATCCAAGGAGTAGCTAAAGTATTTAGACTCGTCAGCCCGCCCAACCTTCTTCATCGAATAGACGACGTTTTTGTCATTTCGGGTCGGTGAACAAACAATTGAAACGATTTGCCACATTTTTATTACGCTCCCGTCGGTCGTCGTCTTATCCATTGATAAATTTCTTCATCCCTCCGACTCAAGCATCCGTAAAGTTACCGACTCCATCCCCATCGTCAACCTGTGTGCCCTTTCAAAAGATGGTCCCTCCTTGCGCACGTGGAAACGCTTAGAATTTCGGATGACACACCAATCACCAGCCAGGTGAATCAGCTTGCACGTCCTAAAACTCAACGATAAAATATGCCAAGGATCAAAGACAGGAAAGGATTTAACCTTCGAGCAGCAGCTCGTCAATGTTTTGGGATAGGTAATTTGATCTAGGGTCGCTTTGGAGGATTTTTATTTTCATAAAGTTTTCTGACCCCCAGACAACTTCATTCGGATGGATTCAATAAATTTAACTTTGCTTAAATCAGATTCTTGTGCATAAGCAAAGGTCGTAATTTCTCAAAACTTGATATATTGTATTGAGTTTTCGAAGTTTGTTAGGAAACATTTTCATCATCACCTACTGAAATTATAACTTTTATGCTTTCATACATATTTACATACATATGTATGTACCAAAAAGTTTTTAAGGCAATAATTTGTCATTTTTACAGGGAATGTTAACATGAAGATATGTCTATTTTGAACCCCAAATAAGCTTATACGCCGATTCTCTACTAAAATATCAATCGAAAATCACTGTATTTACAGCCTGCCTACAGACTGTTGGCATTCTTTCATCGATAGCTAAATCCAACCCTCTGGAATGATACAAAAAAAACATGACACTGATTTTACCCGATCCACCCGAATGGTTTTGTCCCCTTTCAAATAAATTCCCCAAAGATAAGGTGTGGATTAACGTGTTTCCTTTTCCAGCATCCTTCCCCGTGCGTCGTCGCGTCGGTGGAATTTATTGGCAGAATCACGAACGGCGAGATCGTGACGCCATCGCCCTGTTTCCAAGATGCGACGGAATCCATTTCCGGAAAATCTCTTCCGACAAAAATTCATTATCGGGGTCTTTAGCGCCTCAAGATTTGTTGCGGAATAAATTTACCTTTGATCGTCGCCGTCTCGTAAGAATACCTTCCATTTATGGGTGATTTTTACCACCATTCTATCGCATAACGAAAAAGTCATTTCCGGAAATCATTCATCCAATCCGAGGATTTTGGTGATTGTGGATGAAAAAATGGATTGGAATTTCCGGGAATGCTTGAATTGAAAACGATGACTAAGGGATATTTTCGTATCGTTCTGGTTGACGATTGCTATTTCTATTGCATAAATATTAGGGTAATTGGTAGCCCAAACATAACATCATCATTTTGAACAACCTTACTCAATAATCAAAAAATGATTGAGAATTAAAAATTTTGAGAGTAAAGTAGAATACCTCGCATGCTTTTTCGGTACCCTCATGAAGAGGGGGAGGGGGGGGGGGGTTAATTTCCCCCAAAACACACCCCATTCTCACGGTCTTGGTATGTGGATATAAAGGAATCGGTATTTAAAAAAAACTACCAAAATTTATTACTAAGGATCTTGGAATTAGCAATGTTAATTCGGAGCTAGAAAGAAGAAACAATTTGAAAGACTAAGGATTTAAGAGCCAAAAGAGCAACTGCATTGCTTAGAAAATGTATGGCGCCCCAAGCAAGATCCGGTTTTATGCATCCGTTATCCAAACGACATTTGACGTTTTTACGCAGGCTACAGTGAGGATAAAATTTTCCTAACTTTTCTCAACACTTTCAACGTATGCGCAATCTTAACTTCTTTTGTCTGAATTCAAGGCCACAAAGTTCACTAATATGACTTATATTCGAAACGTTCGAACATTTGGCACCAACATTCAATTAACCAGCCAATTGAAATTTTATTGCCTACTTTCGGGCGTTTTATTACTGCTTTCAAGAATGTATTTGATTAATAATACCAATTATTTCCATTTCAAATGAAAGTAATGGAAATTATAGACGGATAGATTAGATTAGGAAACATGAAAGGAGTTCAAAATGATACGATGCGGAACAAATGGTCTTGTACGGCAATAAGTTTTCTCAATAACGCTCTTGGCTCATTTTCAACACTTTTCATGCTTTCTTATCTAATCTATCCGTCTATAATTTCGCCGAAATGCCATTACCTAATCATTAAATTAAATATGTTGACCTTTCAACTATTCGGTGAAACGAATATTCTGTCAAGTTTTAAGGAAAAAAAACGGTTATTTCATTTTTCTTGTATTTCTTACAACCAGATGATCTTCTTCAATAATGCGACATTCGTCTTACCAAGATTTCAAGAGTTCAATTTCATTTCAGCACTGACGACTTATATTCACTAAAAAGACATTACTTTTCGCTTCTAGGGCGTCTATAAAAAAAAAACGAATTCCAATGAAATCTGACACAAAACTAGCCGAAACAGAATCCAAGCAATTTTAAATTGCTTATTTGATACCGTCGTAAAAGTTGAAAAAAAAAAGATGATCCTAAACCTGAAGCATATAAGCCAGACAAACTAGGGTTTTTTTTAATTATTAAAAAGAGGCCAAATCTGAACGAAATCTAGACATTATTCGTTCAGATTTATCTGAAAATGAAAGAAAATAACTCTAAATTTAAATGCTTCATCGATTCACATCAGCAGCGTTCAAATTCTATCTCAGAATAAAAAAAAAGTTCATGACAAACTCCGAAAAATCGTGTTTGGACACAACAACTTAAACTGTTTAAAGAGGCATTTAAGTTTTTCACTATATTTAGCAAATAATGTGAATAAACCCAGGCAAAATCCGGAAAGTTTTAAACAATATCTGGGCACCCAGGCCAGTTTTGGCTCATCTCGATTTTTTTTATTGAATTAATCGGCTAGTCCTAATTAACCCAAATAAATTCGAATAAACGTTAAACAAAACATAAAGCGATACTTGTCAGCATTTTTTAGGACGATCTTCGGTGAAAGATACATGAATACACCTAAGATGTTCCACTGAAACCTCAATATTGGGTTATTAAGTGGGCCGGATATTACGAACCGCCGGCCGGCTTAACGAACTTTTGGTGGTGCTCGGCGGACAGAATATTCGGTACATCTCTAGCACAGATATATTGAATATATAATAGTTGGACCACTTGTTTATGCACTGTCCATAAAATGCAAGCCTTTTCCAGGTTTTCGTTTATCAAGAGGTGATGCGGGTTAGGCCGCATTTTCACAAAACTCGCTATTCATGTAAACGTATTGATGCATTCATCTTTAAAATTGTATACGTAAAATACATACTTTTGAAGTTAATTTTGATTTTCAAAATATTAGAATTTTTTTTTTAAACTAATATTTTAAACTATTTTTAAACTAATATTGCTGGCTGTGGCAAAACCTATCAAAAAGGTGAAAGATATCGAGGCCTGAGAACTTCCTGACGCCAAGTATCGTAAGGTAATTGCAAGCCGAAAGCTTGGGCACAATGCACGATAATTTTGTTTCCGCAGTTTGGTACGTGTTAAGTTAAGCCCGAGCAGAATTTTATGGCAAAATAATACCTAATTTTGCTATCATGCCTTGAAAGTAAATTGAGGTATTATTTTGCCCGAAGGTACAATGCCAAAATTTGGGTCTCACTTTTCATATATGCAAACCTCAATCATGCCAAGTGTAGGTTTCACTGAAACCTTATTGATACCTATTTAAGCCAACGTTTCAAAACGAGTTTTGAGGGCAAAATGATGCCACTTTGAGGTACAATTCGCAGCTAAAATTTGGCATCGTTGTGATATCAAATCCATTTTTAAAACGCCGCCAATTGAGGCATGATTATGCTAACAATGAAACCAAAATTTGATATCACTGTGCTATCCGCATATGAAACCCAAATTTTGGCACTGTAACAATTTTTTTTTTCGGGCAAAAACTATGAACCAAATTAAAGCTTTGAAGGCATGATAGCATTTTTTTTCTATAATTTTGTCTTTTAAATCGCCTTGACGTATGCAATGAATTTAGGCATCTAAATTATTGAGCAGAAATAATGATGATTTAGAAAACATTAAATATCACCGAGAATCTAGTTTTGCTTATTTGGAAAAACAACTGATTAGATAGTTAGTACTGTGAACCAAATAATGGATTTGTTTATATTAGTATGAAATAAAAAAACTCACCTTACAAAAATATATTAAGCCTTGGAATGTTATAAACTCCTTTTTTTAAATTGCGACCCAGAGATGGGTCTTGACTCAAACATTCAGTCAGCGAAACTTTTTTTTTTTTTTTTTTTTTTTTTTTTTTTTTTTTTTTTTTTTTTTTTTTTTTTTTTTTTTTTTTTTTTTTTGTAGAGAAATGAATCCAACTTAGATGAAATTTCAGGGACTAGATAAGAGAAAATCGATGTTGAAAAACATGCGAAAAAAATTCGCCTTGTCTCCCGGTGAGACTTGAACCCACATCTTGCGCCTCTCCGGGGCCCATGTATTAACATTCTACTACAGGAGACCAACCTGGCGTATGAATATTATACTGGTTGAGTGTCGATGTCTATCGGAATGAAGGGAATAGTTCTCCCATGTGATCATAATCATTTTTCTTGGTCTATTTCTATTCCCATCATTTCATCTTACGGTAGTTGGAATCAAGTTTGGACATTTTTAAGCACGGACCGGGAGACAAGGCGAATTTTTTTCGCATGTTTTTCAACATCGATTTTCTCTTATCTAGTCCCTGAAATTTCATCTAAGTTGGATTCATTTCTCTACAAAAAAAAAAAAGTTTCGCTGACTGAATGTTTGAGTCAAGACCCATCTCTGGGTCGCAATTTAAAAATAGAAAGAAGGCGGTGCCAAACACCGAAATTGGCTGGATATCCAAATACGGCAAACGCATCAATTCTCATCATAACTGACAACCCGTGCAGGATATGAGAAGGCAATGCAAATCTTGACGTGCTTAAAAATGTCCAAACTTGATTCCAACTACCGTAAGATGAAATGATGGGAATAGAAATAGACCAAGAAAAATGATTATGATCACATGGGAGAACTATTCCCTTCATTCCGATAGACATCGACACTCAACCAGTATAATATTCATACGCCAGGTTGGTCTCCTGTAGTAGAATGTTAATACATGGGCCCCGGAGAGGCGCAAGATGTGGGTTCAAGTCTCACCGGGAGACAAGGCGAATTTTTTTCGCATGTTTTTCAACATCGATTTTCTCTTATCTAGTCCCTGAAATTTCATCTAAGTTGGATTCATTTCTCTACAAAAAAAAAAAAGTTATAAACTCCGTTTTTCATTTTCTGGAAGTGTTATCTTGTTCTTATATGTCTTTTCGACTCTAGAGAATCCTTCAAGTTGAAGAGGTTTTTAAAGAATTGAGCCGTCGTTACAAGGGAATGCAAATTTTCAATGTGCTCAGGAAGTTTCAACTAGATATATTAGGACTGGATCAACACTTACGTTCCCCATTTGGAGGCATTCCTAATGAAAAAATGCCGGATGCACGCCGCAATATTACGATTTGCGTAGTTAAAAAAACGTTTTTCCATCTAGCTGCCAATTTCCACCGGTAATACCTGTAAAATCAAATTTACGCTATTAGTGAAATCTTAGTCATATTATCATTACGGATTACCTGCAGGTCATACGACTGCTTCCAAAGGAAGTAGATCCCAAGTAACAATTTTAGTTTTATAAGAAACTAGAAGGGTACTTCAATACTTTGTTATATAACATCGTTTGGTTTTATAAACCCCATTATAACATCTTTAAAACACTTACAAGTGTAAAAAGGCCCACCTATAGGAGGTTCTGGAGAACACATTTCAAGTCCCTTATACAACCTTTATGGATTTCTTCAAGAGCTGATGGTAGCTGTCAAATTTCAGTTTGGGTGAATTTTTAATTTCTTGGCAGCGGTTTAGAATTGATTGAAAACAAAAAACAGGGAAAATATTCTGACCCAAAATAAGATGGTTTCATTTTGTCAGGAATCAAAAGCATAATAAATTATCAATTAACCTAATTAAAATGTAAGATATTTTTCGCTTGACACCTACACAAATCTGATGCGCTTAAAATTTTATCGATTATTTTTTCGAAATGGACGTGAAAAAAACGCGCTCCACAATAGTTTTGCTAACCAAAAGACTAAAATACATAAAAATTTATATTTCAAAATAATAATTACGTCTGAATTTCTGTTAAGGTGCTTATTTTCTGTATTTATGAGTGTTTTATAAAATATTTGTGAGAATAATGTGTTAGTTGCTGTTTTTATGGGAAATAATGTTTCATAATATTAAAATGTATGGGAATTATTTCTCAAAATTTTCAATATGCCTACCATCAGAAAATGGCGTTCCAGCTGATAAGATAAAAATAAATTCGTGATTCCGAGAAACAATAAAAACAATTCACTTATTTATTACAATTTATTAAATTTTTATTTATGTGACACTACCGTAGTCCGGATCCAACTAGAATTCTGGCAGCCAATACGACGGAGAATCGGTTATTCCGGGTGTGTTGCTGCAGAAAAATAAATTATCCGATACCGAAATATCACTCCACTCATGGAACATCCAATCCGGGGCAATTGGGCCATTCAGGGGACGCACTGTCTGCATATTTCCAGATAGTATTACCTAAAGCAGTTGAAAGAATAAATTAGTTCCACGATAAGAATTATTAAACGATGAAAAATTTACCTTTTGATTTTAGAAATTCGACTATAAAATCCTGTTGTCTATTTTCATGTTCATCTTCTTCTTTTCGTTTTTTTTATTTTCCTATCAGTGACACTTGACGTTTAATGACATTTTGACAGGGTTTTATAGCGCGGTTTTGAAATTGCTTTATAGCGGCTTTAAAAACTGATATATACACCGAGGATAAAATATTCTTAAATTTGATTTAGGTTTTCTAAACAGGTTTTATAATCGTCGTGTAGATACCCTGAAGATGGTTTTGTAAGTGTCTTGTCGAAATACGCTTCACGGCTATAAAGACTTTCGCAATTACGCTATAAAACTTGGATATTTTCTTATAAAACCATAAAGGTATTAAAATGTTGCTTGGGGATAGTTGGTTTGAACTGATCCTGTTGTGAGAGAAAGTTCTCTTCCGGAAGAGTCGATGTCACGCTGGCAGTACCTGTAGTCAACATCTTGATCGGGACTATAACATCTGATTTTCATCGAAGCAAACGATAAAACTGTTTTTTTCTGTCAACATGTCGAACTAAATTGTTTTCACCAGATGAAGTGCAAAAAATCACTCGGTGTCGCCGACGTACACTTCTAGTTTGTTTACAACGTGCACGTAAACAAAAATTCAGCGCTGCAATGGTGCCAAATATACGAATGTTTAAATCGCTTGAATTGTTCTTATATTTTGAAAAATATAGGTTTGAGTAAACCGAATTGAACTGATTTATGATAAATATAGACATTATAATTTAAGCACTGACCATACTGACTGGGCACTCGATTTCGTTTTCTGGATAATTTTTCCAGAAAAAAAACAAAAAAAAATCATTTTTCCAACAGTACGCAATGTCGATTCCAGAGTGCGCATCGATCGATTTGAAGAAATGCTATCCCAGTTAGGAAATGCCACCCAACTTTAAAAATAAAACACGCAATTTCTACGATAAAATCGGGCTAAACAGGACCATTTTTCCTACAGGGCATTTTTTGTAAAATTTTTCAGGTTCGCCACCTGCCGTCGGTATTGCGAACCTGCAAAAGCTGACAACAAAAAAATTAGACAGAAAATGGTTGAATTTTTGTTCTAAGAGTCAAGTCAGTGTGGTAAGTGATTTAAGATTGTATTAAAATTCTCATCTCTTTCGTCACTGTGTATATTGATTTATGACAAAACCACCTGGCATCTCTGTTTCGATCCAGCCCGGGGTAGTGTCAGTGACAACGAACATATGTCCATCGAACTATACCTAACTAGATTGGGTGAAAAAATTCAACACGAATGTTTATTGTGTTTATGTTTTTTTTTAAATTCCAGGTTGAACATCTATTATAATCAATGAAAATTTATATTGTTCAGAAGTTTTGATTAAAAACATGCCTTTAGGTTGATACGATGTAGCATAAATCCAGTACTTTAAACTTGGTTAACGTTCAAAATATGTCTACATAACGATAAATAATACACAAAATTAGTAGTCAGCTAGGGATAGTTTAGCATTATTAACTTAAATTGATCATTTTTGGACTTATACCACAGAGAACAGACATCGGGCCCCGAACAAAAATTTGTTGAAATCGTGTGTGAGAATACCCACCAAAGTTTCAAACCAAATTCGTAAGTGGACTAACATCCATAAGATGTCGCTACCAGTACACATATTTTTCCATTTTTTCGACACGCTTAGAAATTAATACTCATAGCTCATCTCAAATGAGGCCATTGCAATGTATGAGAGTAACACAACTTTTTGTGTAATAAATTTTAAGAACATCTTGATTTTTAAAAAATGCAAATCATATTTCAATCATACTTTAATCGCTGTCATATGTCCCAGTATATGCCCCATATTGTTCAATCAATATTGGCGCTGAATTGAAAGTTGAATTCCAAGTTTTAAAGTATGTCTGTCATTAAATAATTTTCTAGAACAGAGAATGTGAACATAAATGTTATAATTGTTAATTATGGGTCGGTATTCCGGTTGATGGTATCTTGTAACTCATGTTTATTAATAACTTTAATCATTTCTACTGATTACTAACTCTGAGGTGCCCTGAGTTACAAGTCCTCATCTATCGATCTCAGGTAACATCAACCAGAATATCGAGCCAAAGTTTACAATTATAACATTTATGTTCACATTTTCTGTTCTAGAAAACTGTTAACTGATAGTAAAATCCCAAAACATACTTTAACACTTGGAATTCAACTTTCAATTCAGCGCCAAAATTGTTTGAACAATATGGGGCATATGGCAGCGTTCAATTGTGATTGAAATTTGATTTGCATTTTTTTTTAAATCATGATGTTTTAAAATTTATTGCACCAAAATTTGTGTTACTGTCATACATTGCATTGGCCTCCTTTGAGATAAGCGATGAGTAGTAATTTCTAAGCGTGTCGAAAAAATGAAAACAAAAATAGGTGTACCGGTAGCGACATCTTATGTATGTTAGTCCACTTACGCATTTGGTTTGAAACTTAGGTTGGTATTCAAACACACGTGTTGAGCTCCAGCTCGAACTCTGTTCTCTGTGCTTATACCCCTTTAGCTTCAAAAAAAAATTGTGTATTTAGAGTTTATTTTTCTTAATTGATTTTTTTTAACAATTTTTGTAAACTGTGTTAATCCTAGTATTGGCCTCTGTTTGCTATTTTATGAAATCATTTTTTTTAAATAGCTTACTTCAGTTTGATAGTTAATTTTTAAAAGGGCAAATGCACCGAATTTTGACAAACCTAGTTATCAGGGTGAAAAAGTACGTTCAAAGACCTACATTTGATTATATAAATAGAGAAATAGAGTAAAAAATATTTTTGGGAGCATATGGAGCTGTCAAACTTTCAACGCATTTTTCTCGAAACAGTTATGTTGGCACATTCGCCCTTTTAAAAATTCCCCAGCGAGTTTTTAAAATAATTAAATCCTTATTATGCCTATTTTTCAATGTCTGAAAATAACCAACACTAAAAACTGCGTCAGTAGCTTACATGTTTGCTGTTAGTTTTCAGTTCTATTTTATTTTTCACATCCAATTGAATCTGTAAACTGAACACCAAATCATGCTATCATTTTGGTGTCACTTTTCTGCTCTATCATAATAAATGAAATCCTTATAATGCCCCTTTATGTTATCCTGCAAAAAAACAAACACCCAATTGAATCTGATTTTTCATCATAGAAAATTGAATACCAAATCATGCTATCATTTTGATCTCACTTTTCTGCTCTATCATAAAATATGAAACCTTAATGATGCCACTTTGTGTTATCCTGGAAAAAACTAAACCAAATAGTGCTTTCATTTTGGTCTCAATGCCTTATTTAGGTATTAGTTAGGCATCATCTTTCGATATATTGATGCTCCAATGAAACCTTATTTTGCTATCAGGAAAAAGGCGATACTTAATTATGCTATCATTATGGTATTGATAGCTCATTTTGGTTCCTGTTTGCTATCGATTCGGGCATCAAAGTCTGCTCGGGAGGAGTTCCTTGAACTGATCGGGAGTGCATCTGAAGTGTTTGAAAAATAGCTGTGGGTCTCGATCTAAAGTTCTCATGAAAGAACCGTAGGTATCGGTGATGTTCCGAAGTTTCCAAGTGTCTCGCATCCAGAATCTTTTAGGAGCGTATTTCCTGACAAAAAATATAAAATGTGAATCAGATTTTATATTATTAGGTATACCACCTTTAATACCTTTTGACGATTGTATCCCATTTACCCGAAAACCATTGCCCAGAATGAATTTTTACCAGAATGACAAATACCCGAAATCAAACCCCAGAATGAACCATTTCCCAGAAAAAAAATCCCCAGAATGCACCATTTACCAGAAATTTTTTTCCCAGAATGGATCATTTCCCAGAATTTTTTTCCCCAGAATGGAACATTTACCAGAATGGCACAAATCCCAGATTTTTTCCCCTAGTATTTTTGTTTGTTTTTTTTTCTAATGAATTCTTGAATATTTCATATGATTCGAAATTAATTTTTTCAAAATGATTTTTTAAATGAAACTACGACTTTGAAATTTTTCAACTAAATTTATTTTAGAACCAATATTGTGCTTTGTTTATGGTTTGGGTACTTTAATTGATTCAATGCTTACCATGGTCCTTTAAAAAACCGTTTTGGTATCCGACTCCTCACGCTGCGCGTTCGAACTTGAAAGACGTTTTGTCCTTCACGCTGTCGCGTGGCGGACGGGGCTAAGGGATCACCCCTAGCTTTCACGCAGACCTAGGAAGCCCCGGCAGACCTAGACCAATGCCTTAGGGCCGCCGCTTCCGACGGCGGGTCGGCGGCCTCCTCGGATTTGGGAGCTTCGGCGGCTTTGTGCCGCCTCAGCCCCTTCATCCTCGTTGGTTGCGGCCTTGCCGCAAAAGAATAAAGTTATGAAACCCCATTTTTATTTGTAACAAATCCTTTTTTTTTAAATAATTTCTAGTAAGGATAAATGTTTTCAATTTTCTGGGAAATGGTCCTTCTGGCGAAAAAATTTCTGGTACATGGTTCATTCTGGTGAAAAATTTCTGGGAAATGGTACATTCTGGCGAAAAATTTTCTGGGGAATGGTTCGTCTGGGGAAAAAAATTCTGGGGAATGGTTCTTTCTGGCGATTGGAATTCTGGGGATTTTTCATTCTGGGCAATGGTTTTCGGGTAAATGGAGTACAACCCCTTTTGACAATTCTGTAACTCGGCTTTGAACTTCTCAACAATTCACCACTTTTAAGAGCAACTGCTCCAACACCGCCAAGGAATAGAAATGCCAACGATTCCATCATTTTTATTTCTAAATCGTTGTTTGAAAATTCTCAGGGTAGCGAAACAAGTCTCTCAAATAATGGGGTTCACTTAAAGCTAAAATAACTTTAGGTTTAAAAAAAATAACAAAGATGGCTTTCTAGACAATACACGGACACAAAAATCAACCCACTTTTTAATACGTAAATCGCTAAAGGAGCCGTTCAGATACCACTTGGACAGAAAAATGAGATTTTTGATGTAACACCTCTGTACACCTCTTCAATGCAAAATTTTCCTAAGAACAGAAAACTTTCATGAATAATTTTTTCGAGAACATTGTATTTAACCCTTTGCCCTATGTGAATCGATGACGGAAATTTGAAGATGAGCTTTGACAAAAGCTTCAACTACTCGATTTTCAACTGTTATACTGTGTTATACATTTTATTTATGCACGCATCAATAGAAAGTTTTGTGAAAACGAGGCCTTAGTGTCTCAGTTAGAGGGGCCGTAAAATTTTTCGTTGATTATGTTTACATATTGCAATCTGTCATTTTATAGTGAGTGAATTCCAAATTTTCCAGAAAAAGTTTAACGGACCAATTTTGGCCTGCTTTTGAAGTGGTGATGCTATTTTCTGAAATAAATTATTTTTGACTGTTCTATCCGTTCAATACGAAGAACAAGACTTTTTTTAACAAAACATATTGTCGTTTGTTGAAATGTTACAAGATTTAAGCCTAAAAACTTTATTCTTCGATCATTACTCTGGTCGGTATTCTGGACCACCAGGTTTCTATATTGGGCCACCCTCAAAGTAAATAAGTTTTTTTTATTTCTCTATATTTACGACAGCGATTGATGCGCAATTATGCGAATAATTCAGGTATCTAAACTTTTTTTTCCCTATCTAACTTAAACTTTCCTCAGCCTCTATTTAGGTACACTTGTTTGTTGAATATTTCGTACTTCAACCATCTGTTTTTTCTACAACTATTAATGCTCTACAACAGTAATATTTCATAAGAATAGAGTACAAACTGAAAAACTCTTCCGTTTTATAGAGCAGGGGGTTTGCTTGGCGGAGCACTTTTCAAAACCAAAAATTACGGCGGAACACCTGCTTTTTTGAAAGAATTTTTTTTGTTTCGATTATAGTCGTTTTACCATCTTTATGGCATCCGCGACTTTATCAACGTTGCAGTTGGCGGATCGTTATTGAAGAACTATCCGGTACAACTGTGTTCGATGTTTTACTCTTGGGCTTGAACTCACGGACATCGGCTCAGGAGTCAACAGACTTGCCAACTGAGCTATATCACAAGCCCTATTTTTTTTTTTGAAAGAATGAAAAACCCGAGTTATGAATGTTTGATAGTATTTATCGTTTAAATAAGATGATTTTTGTCACCGTAGTCAATATGGCTACTCTTTGAATAGTCTTTTTTTTAACATAAAAAAATGATGATTCCAATAGAACAAATGCGCTTTCTTCGATTCTGCAAGCTGTAACATGTTTGATTCCATTTGTGTCAGTTGTAGCCTGACGTCTGGTTCAGCGTTTAGTTGGAATCGGTATTTTTTATACTATAGAGTGTTTCAAATGTTTTGAAAATTCCGAAAGCTCACTGCTATCTCGACAAAACTTGTTCCAACAGTGTAATAAACTGGTTAATTTTCTGTGGCTTACCTTCAAGATCAATTTTAGAACGCAATGCCATCCTCTTTCAGGCGACTCAATGCTTAATTATTAAAGTCTAACATCAACATTTTGTATGGCTTCAGTTCTGTAGAATACATAGATTCAAGAAACATAGAAAAGTGCGAAAAGTACGCGATCCTTTACACCGTCTAAAAGCCAGATTTTTTTGCTTCTATCAATAAAAACAACTTTTGTTCTACGGAAAAAATCAACACTTTTTATATAAAAATTGCATAACCACAGGGGCTGAAAAACATAATTATCAGATTTTTTTCGTTTGTAATTTTTACACATTTCCGCAATTTTTGCTTAAATTTTGAAACATATGAAAACTATCTCATATCTATAGTTAAATTAAATGTTTGTTAATTTTTTTTTATTATTAACTAAGATATTTCAACTGTAACAAAAATTAAACTCGTTAAGTATTTGCCGATTCGTTGTCGTTTTTCCAAACTCCTTCTTTCGACGGGGTTTATATTTCGTCTCTTCTACCTAACCAAGAACTTTTTTTTCTCAAAAATCAACCCTGAACGATTCCTACTTTTATACCAAACTGTCAATACATTTTCATGAAACATAAAAAATATGATTAAATAAAATTGGTACATATCATGTTTTTCATGTTTTCAGCTTCTTCTTGGTGTAGCTTTTGAAAACTACTTATCGAAAAAATGCCACACGTATGAATTGTTAGATTAACGTGTTTTAAAACATTGTGCACAAAAAGTAAGTTAAATCAATTATTGATTTAGTTTAATGCCAATTCTAATGTCCCGTCTGCAGGCGGCGTTGGGCTAGAGGGATTATTAAATAAGAAAATGCCAAAATTCCAAATTTTATTCACAGCAGGACTTATTTTCGCCAAATTACTATTTCGACAAGATTTTTTTTGTTCTTTCTAGCTTCTTAACTAGATTTAAACTATTTTATCATAGCTTTCACATATTTGTAATATTTAAATTCATCACAACTATACAGAAAACCTCTTGAAAACTGACTCCAATAATGGCACGTCCTCCTGATATAGGCTTGATTCGGCTTAACTGTGAAATATCAATTTTTTTAAAATAATTTTATCTCAGTTATTAAATGCTTTTAATGTTAGATACAGTTAGTGAAATAAGAATAGTACCACTTTGTGTTTTGCTTGCTAAAATATGAATGATTGAAAATCACCAAAATTTTCTTCTACACTTTGTTTTGAATTGTTTAACGGATAAATCAAACAAAAGTTTACTTGTTTTGGACGTTGCAATTGACTTTGAGGATCAAAAATATGAAAAATAAAAAAAGGTGCGAACTAAGAATAGCACCACTTGTGTTTTTCAACAAAAACAAGATTATTTCTAGAAATTAACTGTGTAGGAAAATAGTTGCTAGGTGGTTCAAAATATGTACCTGGACCATAACAGTTTCCCCTAGATCTCGCTTCGTTTGAAATACCTAAAATATTTTTCCCCATCAGTTGTTTCTTTATTAATCAAAGTTTTGTGAATTTTTTTAAAAGATAATTTAATCTGTTACCTAGATTTAAAGATATAAATTGATCAGATTCAAATCCAATTGCATTTTAATGAATTTGAATTTCTAATAGAAAGATACCTTTGTTCATTTCACAAATTTTTCCAAAACCGATTGATAATTTGTCGTTAGACTCTGTCAGGTTAGTTATTTGTTTTTATATGACCAGATCTTTTGGTACTGTTACCTGTTCGTCATAAATAAAAAGCAAGTTTTATTATTATAATAGGAAATAAAATGAATGATTTGGTTGGAGCAAATATTTTCCAGGTTACAAATAACCACAAATCCACAAAAAATATGCCCCGATCCCCAATCTCTATGAATACTAGTGGATCGTAGTTTGAACGATGAAGGATCTCAATCATTTCTTTTTGCAACGGTTTTTTCTCCTTCGAATTTGCTCCGATGACATCGTTTATAAAGACACTAGGCCAAGACTTGATTGGCTGATATGAAATACATTGTGAAGCCTGGCAAAAAGCCTCGTCAAAGTGCAGGTGAAAATAATTGAAACTCGCCGTGTCAACGACAATCATATTTTCTCCCTCCCATGAGCTCGAATGCATATTCACCGTGTGGGGTAGAAGAGAGGAAAAAAGTGTCATCTGCAACAAGCGACTGTCAGTTACCAATGAAAGCTTGTCCTCTCGATCTGCATCGGACTCGGTGTGGTCCAGGGAACAAACCCGAGTTTAAACAAAGGATTGCATAACCAACTCAATTATTTTTTCAATTTTTATGCACATTATTGGCATCCCCGGAGCAACAAGCGAAAAAATCTGTGATGCTGGCGTCCGACCAGAAGGAGTCAACTACGCCTTTCTCCTCGTTGAGTTTATCTGATGGTAAAATCACACCATAATCTTTTCGAGCAAATCCCCTTATGCTGAAGCACATCTTGGGCACTAATGGTCGGTACAGGACGATGAAGCATTAAAATGAGATTATTCATCTATTTTTTGGCGTTTGAATAGGTGAAATTGGATTCTATTAATCCATTCACAGCCTTTTAAACTTTATCGGAGCATTGGAAGCATCAAACTTTGTCGGAAGCAGCGCACTACAATACAGTCTATGAACATATACCGTCAAACGGGGCATCATGCAATAGCGGGGTTAGATGCAACATTTATATAACACCACACTGAACCAATTTTTAATTTAATGTATTGTAATAAAGTTATCTTTTAATGATTACAAAATGAAGTTGACATAATTTCTCGCATCTTAAGCTTGATTTTTAAAGTTTTTATTTTTATAAAAATGTTGAAAAATCGAGCAATAAATGTACAAATTTTAACATTTTTACATGCCGTAAAAAACTTTACCCAGTGTGACGGATTAGCTTGATAATATTACCTACAAACTTTTTACTGGTTTTCTCATGCTATACCAACACTGTTGGTGTAAAAATAATTTTCGAACAATCATCCAATTTTTCAAATATTTTTATAATTCTGTTAGGTGTCTGGGGTAAATGCAAATCAAAGAAACACCTTGTAAATCTCGTTTCCATGCGCTGGAATATGAATGTTTTGCAACACGCGTTTGTAAACATTGAAATTTCATTCATCCAAACATTTATTTTTATGATTCCAGCTTGTAGAATTTTTCGTAGTATTATTTCAACCCTAAATGTATGCAGCATCCTTATTTTCAAAAAAAAAATGTGCAAATTAGTTTTACATACCAAATAATTATTGCAATTGGTGTTTTCATGCGTAATGGTATTTAAGGCATCGCAAATATATTAAAAACTAAAAATTTTCATACGTGTTGCTGAGATTTTTCATTAAGAACAAAGTTTGTTGCAAGTTATACCGTTTTATAAAGAGGGTGAAAATCGTATGTTTTTAGGAAATTAAAAATAATTAAGGAAACCAATAATAATTCTAACTACGCCAATTTGATGTCCCATCATCCTTAAAAATTTTTGATGCATAAGGGGAAGGATTTACAGTGAACATAAGTTTTTTAGAAGCCATTGAAGCTAAAAAATGTTGCATGTTGCCCCAGTTGACGGTATGCAACTCGGCGTTTTTTGTATTTTCTGACAGCGTGTAATTTCAAGTTCAAATGCTTCAATATTTAGAACGATATACGAACTCGTAGATGAACTAGAATCAATTTCCTTAGACAAAAAAAAATTGTGATATTTTTTATGTTAAAGGATACTTGGTACTTTACTCAAGGAGACTTGATCCTTAATTCAGGGTTCCCTGACCCTAGGCAAAAACCAAGTAAAATCTGGTGATAAAAGGTTCGTTGACTAGTTTTTGCAATACTAGTTCTCATTTCACAGTTTGTAAGTATCAGCCAAAGAGAATTCTAAAAGTTTGTCCACTACCCTATAGTCATTGCATACTTTTAGGCAAATTATTCTAGTTTTTAGATAAATACAGTATTTTGGGTCCTATATAACAGATGGTTACTGGATACACATCTGAATCTGAAAGAAAAATACATCGTTTTGGACTCTAGGGATTTAGAATTTACTATTGCTTTTTAAATATGCTATTATAAAGTTTGTTATACACTCTAACGATTACTTTACTTACTTAATGATCCCGCGCCGATCCTCCGGTGCATAGGGCCGTGGTAAAAGACCTCCACTGTTGACGATCCGGAGCCAGCGTCTTCACCTGGTCCCAGTCAAGATTCTCGTCGACAGTTCGGATTTCAGCGGCTAGGCTTCGCCGCCACGAATTTCTGGGTCTGCCTCTTCTTCGATGACCTTCTGGATTCCAATCTAGCGCCTCTCTGCAAATCTCGTTTTCATCTCTTCGCAGCGTGTGCCCAATCCATCTCCACTTACGTTCCCGAATCTCGATTTCTAGCGCCTTTTGATGACACCGGCGATGTAGTTCCTCATTCGAGATCCAGTTGCCGGGCCACCAAGCGCGGATGATATTCCGCAGGCAGCGGTTTACAAATACTTGCAGTTTTCGCGTCGTTACCGCATATGTGCACCAAGTTTCGCACCCGTACAGCAACACGGATTTGACGTTTGAGTTGAAGATTCGGATTTTTGTTCGTAGAGAGATCTGGCGTGACCGCCAGATGTTTCGGAGGCTCGCAAACGCAAATCGGGCCTTTCTGATCCGTGTTTCGATGTCTTTTCTGGTACCACCATCAGGCGTAAACTGGCTACCAAGATACTGGAAGCACTCCACTTGTTGCCCAGCTACCATGAAACTGGAGGGATTTCCTGTATTGATCTCCATCGACTTGGTCTTTCCGACATTGACTTTGAGACCTGCTGCCTTGGAACTTTCGGTGAGGTCGTCGAGTTTGCTCTGCATATCTGGTTGTGTTTGGGCAAGCAAAACAATATCGTCAGCCAGGTCAAGGTCGTTCAGTTGCTCCATTGTTGAAGGATTCCACGGCAATCCTCGGTTCGGTGCACAGTCAATCGATCCAATCAGAATCTCATCCATTACGATTAGAAAAAGTAGCGGTGATAGAATACATCCTTGTCTCACTCCAGCAGTTACCGGGATTGGTTCGGACAAGACACCGTCGTGCAAGACCTTACACGAAAATGCCTCATACTGTGCTTCGATGAGATGGACTAGTTTCTCTGGGACCCCTCGTCGCCTTAGAGCCGCCCAGATGTTTTCATGGTTAAGTCGGTCGAATGCTTTTTCGAAATCAACGAACACCAGCAGAAGAGAGTCCTGGAATTCGTTGATTTGTTCCAGTATGATTCGTAGCGTTGTGATGTGGTCCACACATGATCGTCGAGATCGGAATCCAGCTTGTTGCCGTCGGAGTGTAGCGTCTATTTTCTCCTGGATCCTGTTCAGAATCACTTTGCAGAGTACTTTGAGGGTTGTACAGATCAACGTTATGCCTCGCCAGTTACCGCACTCTGTCAGGTCTCCTTTCTTCGGGACCTTTACGAGGATACCCTGCATCCAGTCGGCCGGGAATGTTGCAGTATCCCAGATGTCAGCGAAAAGACGGTGCAACATTTGTGCTGATAGGGCAGGGTCGCCTTTCAGCATTTCAGCAGGGATGCAATCGATCCCAGGTGCTTTGTTGGATTTCATGTTTTTGATTGCCGCTTCTATTTCAGCCAGCGAAGGCGCTTCCGAGTTGACGCCATTTATGCGACTTACTGTTGGCGCTTCGAGCTGCAGATTCTGTTGGCCATCGCTATTCGTGACTCGGAAGAGTTGTTCGAAGTGCTCAGTCCATCGTTTGAGCTGATCTGTTCGATCGGTCAATAACTGACCTGCTCGGTCTTTTAGCGGCATTCTTGCATTAGTCCTTGCACCACTGAGGCGGCGAGAAATGTCATAAAGTAATCGGATATCTCCATTGGCGGCGGCTCTTTCTCCCTCTTCGGCTAGGGAGTTTGTCCAGGCTCTCTTGTCTCGTCTACAAGCTCGTTTAACTGCCTATTCCAGCTCCGCATATCGTAAGCGGGCGGCTGCTTTGGCTGACCCGGTACATGCCTGCTCAATTCCGACTTTCGCCTTTCTCCGATCATCGACCATCCTCCAAGTTTCATCCGACATCCATTCACTCCTTCTTCCACAAACTTTACCGAGAGTACCATGGCTCGTCGTGATGAAGGCATTCTTGATTCCACACCACTGTTCTTCGACTGTTCCGTCTGTCGGCAGCTCCGAGGCTCGGGATTCTAGCTGTTCAACGTATGCCCTTTTCACCTCTGGATTCTCCAACCGGCGGACGTCGTATCGACACCCGACTTTCTCCTCGCGCCGTTGGACGCGTGCAACTCTCAGTCGTATCTCGCCAAGGACGAGGTGATGGTCAGATGCAATGTCTGCGCTTCGCTTGTTGCGGACATCAAGAAGGCTCCTTCTCCATTTTCGGCTGATGCAGATGTGGTCAATTTGATTTTCTGTTCGGCCATCTCGGATACCCAAGTGACCTTATGTGCTGGTCGATGGGGGAAGAGCGATCCACCGATCACCATGTTGTTGTTGCCACAAAATTCTACAAACAGCTCTCCGTTTTCGCTCATCTGTCCTAGGCCATGGCGCCCCATGATGCGCTCAAGGTCTTGATTGTCGGAGCCAATCTTTGCGTTGAAGTCGCCCAAATGGATTTGAATGTCACCCTTCGGAATTCTCTCAACCACGCTGTTCAGTTGACTGTAAAACTGCTCTTTCTCCTGCAAGTCGGCAACGTCAGTTGGCGCATAACACTGGACCATTGTAAGGTTTCTAACCCGTGTTCTAAATCTGGCTACGATTATTCTTTCGTTTATCGGTTCCCATCTAATGAGGGCCGCGTAGGCCTGCGGGCTTAACAGGAAACCAACTCCTCGTTCCCGAGTAGCATGTTCTCCTCGTATGCCAGAGTACAGCAGGACTTGCCCGGATTGTGTCTTGTGTTCTCCAGTATTAGGCCAACGGACTTCGCTCAGTCCCAGAATTTCAAGCTTGAGGCGGCTAGCCTCTCTAGCAAGTTGTTCCGGTTTGCCTTGTTGGGCAAGGGTTAAAACATTCCAAGTTCCAATTCGTGTCCGTGTTTTCATGCTAAAAGTCGTCGCCAAAGTTCCAGGTCGGTCATTTCTTTCGGATTCCGTAACAATTTCAAATCGGGAGCAGTAGGTTGTTAGCCTAAAGTCCCTATCCCGCGATGGGGCTGCCATCTTGGACTTAGCTGGCGGGAGCCGCATTTCATAAATTCAGCCGCTTGCTGCAAGACAGACGCTGTTTGAGCCGCCCCTGACCTGGAGAACAGACGCTCGGTTGTTGTTGCACGCCGCTCCCTGACCTGGGGAAGAGACGCGTGCGGCCACCTTCTCAGTCTGCATGCGACCAAAGCATCCACCGGGGTTGGGTACCCGATCTCCGCTTAGGTTACTCGCACCCCAGCCGGCACCGCGGGGAGGTAGAGATAGGAGTTGTGAATAAGAGGTGATATGACCACTATGGGGTCTCGTGTTGCACATTATCCACCGTTTACCAGCCGATTGACATATTGGAATATGATTGTATCCCATTTTCCAGAAAATTTGTGCCCAGAATGAATTTTTCCCAGAAAATCTTTCTCCAGAATGAACCATTTCCCAGAATATTTTTGCCCAGAATGCACTGTTTCCCAGAAAGATAATTTTTCAGATTTTTTTTTATGTTCTATTTAAAACGATGATGATTAAAATATTTTGGACTTTTACAATGATATTTTTAATTTAATTAATAAATAATTTATAAATAAAAATCAAACACAATATGCTCATGTAAAGAAACTTTTCCTGCTAGGGTAACGGACTTATTTATTTCACCTATTTTTGTTTTTAGCTATACAATACCTTAAATTTCCACAGTATTCGACTGGAATAGACTTAAATGAGATATTCTAGTGGAAAACTTATTCGTTTCGCATATTTTTTCTGTCAAAATCGCAAAAAATTGGTTAAAATAATACATTTTACAAATTGCAATAACTTGCTTGCGAGCAGTTTGGCGCACCCCATTTTTCGAGAAGTGACATTTGTGATTATGATCTAAATCAGTGGTTTTCAAACTTTTTTCACTCAACGCCCCCTTTTTCAAAGTTTTCGAGTTCAACGCCCCCCTGGGAAATTTTTTAGAAAATCTTAAAATAATGATAATCTGGATCGTTGAAAAACCATTAGCTTTTGGCTTTATATTGTTGTAAGACTTAACCCAAAATTCAGTCAAATCTATATGAGGCCCTCAAAAGGCCAAAGGGCTAGGTAGGGTATTATAAGTGTAAAATGGTCCATTTTAATTTTATTTTATAAAACGATTCTTCATATTTTAAACTATATTTCGTGATTTTTCAGAGTTTTAGAATTTTATTTACAAAATATTTCGTAGGAAAGAAAAATGCAACTTTTCGAAAAATGTATGAAAAATTACCAGACATAAAAACTTAAAAGCGCGTTTTCTTGAAATTTGCTTTGATTCACTTATATCCTTTTGGCTGAGAACTTAAAATTAAAATTCTCTTGCCTAAAAAAATTCTTTGAAATTTTCTTTCCAAAAAGCTATCACTAAATCACAGATCACACCTTTTACACAGATTTTTTCAAAGGTTTTATCTTTTTATCAGTTTTTTTTAAGAAAATACATTTGAAAAATTGTCAAGCCTTGCCATCCAAAATTAATCTTTTTTTGTATAACCCAAAATAATCTTACAAAACCACATCAACATGTAGAGGGTATACAAAATCTGTGACAATATAAAAAAATCTTTTAGATACATTTTTCGAAAAAAAATTGAGATACTGGAACAAAAATTTGCATGGAGCTCTGAGAAATTATTGATAATTTAGTCTTGAATCTGATGTTTAGTTCTGTAACGTAATTTAATTGTTTTGCATGGAATTTAATCGTTTTCAAATCTACTTTGTTTCGTGATTCGTGAAAATATGAATTACAACCTCACCGCCCCCTGAGCCCTTCCATCGCCCCCCAAATTTCAAAATTGAGCTCACCGCCCCCCTGGAAACTCACCCAAGGGGGCGGTAGGGACCACTTTGAAAACCACTGATCTAAATGCATGTAAAAAATGTCGGTGGGTTCTCGTGGTTTCCTTGCTAAATGATTTAATAAAGTTGGTAAATTTTCAATACAAATTCACATATTTTAAGACCTTTTTCAAAGAAAACATCCGAATTTCTCGTTGAAAAGTCGAATTTTCATCGTTCAGTTATTGAAGTCGCTGCTTGAATAATTTTTTTGATAAATTTTACCAAATGTGCTTAATCGCTTAATTAAGCATCGCAATGGACTAAAGCAATAATAAAACGACGAAAATTTGACTTTTCAACGAGAAATTCGGATATTTTCTTTGAAAAAGGTTTTAAAATATGTGAATTTGTATTGAAAATTTACCAACTTTATTAAATCATTTGGCAAGGAAACCACGAGAACCCACCGACATTTTTTACTTGCATTTAGATCATAATCACAACTGTCACTTCTCGAAAAATGAGGTGCTTCTGTAAAAAGTTAGATTTTGGCACCATCTTGCGGAGAAAAATAGAACTAATTCAAATCCATCAATAGATAGCGCAAATATAGTCAAGTAACTTTGTCGAAGACACCGATGAGCTGCAACGAACCCTCTGGCCTGTAGTCAATTTTGACCGCAAAAGTGTGGTTCCTGGCCCACTGTGGGACGTGTCATTATTGGAGTCAACTTTCAAGAGGTTTGCTGCATAGCTGTGATGAATTTTACAAATAAAAACATGTTCACAGCTATGATAAAACACGTGAAAACTATTTTGCTAGCTCGAAAAAGCAAAATAACTGATTTCAATAGCAATTTGACCCATGTCGAAAATAGGTCCTACTTTATTCCTTCGGGACTTATTTTGGACCACTCAACATAACCTGGGTATTAAACTTGCTGTTAAATGTTCATGAACGTAATAAGACGTTGTACGACAATATGAAAGAATTAGGCACACTATTTCAATCACTCATTATGAATAAAATTTGGTATTTAAGCATTATTTTATTTAATCAGCTTGTCAAAGCCCAATCTTGTCATTAGGCGAGGTTCACTTTAATCGGCATAAAACCAAGCCAATCATAGTTTTATCTTACTTTTTGAGCACTATGCTTTAAATCACGTTAATCTAACACATTCCGAGTCAATCAGTACGAGCGTAACGGCACGTGTTTTTATGCGGAATATTTAAAACGTTTTTTCTCGGTGAAATCTGACTATTGAAACAGTGGTTTCCGGTCTGAAAGTTATCTTGAGGTGAGAAGAAGCGTAGCGTGGTGAAGTTGTATGCTTCACATTCGAGTAACGGTGGAATTACATGCAACACTACTCACCAAAACGTCGCCCGAATAGTGTTGTTATTGTTTTGGTTTCGGTGGCTGCATCTGACTGCTATAGTCTTTTTATCCTGCCGCTATAATCCAACCTGGAACTTTGCGTTTGAGTGCCTAACTCCAGGCGTTTAACTGCTCGAAAGCGGTTGATCTCTTCCGCCTCCCTTTGAACGATATAAAGGTCGACTGGCAGACTTGCGCATCACATGTTGTGGGTTCTTTTTTGATCGGGAGAAAACTTTACGAAACGTGGTACCTTCGCCCTTCGCGTTTTCGTTCTACGCTGAGGGTAAAGGGCTGTACTACTCCTCTAGTGAGTGGGTCATTTGATTGCTCGTAGTAGGGTACCTTAGCCTCTTGCTACTACTTGAGGCCCTAGGTTAAAAGGCTACAACGGCTAGTGCCTTCGTGCGCTCTGGTCGTTGAATCGGACAAGAAAAAAGCGCACCGTATTTGTAGATCCAACAAATACGAAATCCAGTTTCCTTCTTTCTTAATTTCTTACCCTGACGCTTGGTGACGAAAGCAAGATTCAATTGTAACAACAATCAACGCTAGCCTAATGGCTAGCTCGGAAAATCCCCCCGGGGGAGGCTCCCCGCCGGATATTATTTACAGCAGATCTCTACCCGAATGGTTTGGTCCTCAAGATGACACTATCATCCTTCAGATGAGCCCAACCGAAGGCAACAATCTACCAAAAAACCCATCCACTATAAGTAAGTCAGTCCAACTTGATGGTGGGAAAATAGAGTATGCTAAAACCGAAGCTAAAGGAACTAAGTACTCCATTAAAGTTCGGGGTCGGAAGTTGGCTGAAAAGATCATGAAACTTGATACTTTGATCGACGGAACTCCAATCCAAGTTACACCTCATCCACAACTGAACTTTGTACGTTGCGTGGTTACTTGTCGTGATGCTTTAGAGCTCAGCGAAGCAGAACTTTTGACCGAATTGAAACAACAAAACGTAACTAACGTAAGGAGAATCAAGCGAAAAGTACAAAAGGAAACAGTTAATACCGCCTCACTTGTACTAACTGTTGCAGGCACCGAAAGACCCCAATATATCAACTTTGGACTTCTTAGAATTGCTACACGACCGTACTACCCGACACCAATGCTTTGCTTCAAGTGCCTAGACTACGGTCACACAAAGCTAAGGTGTGAAGGAAACGAAAAGTGCTCAAACTGCTCTCAGGAACACGTTGGTGAATGTGAAAATCACTCATTCTGTCACCATTGTAAAAACGGCCACTCTGCATTAAACCGACAATGCCCCAAATACATAATGGAAGACCAAATCTGCAAGATGCAAGTGGATCTCAGAATAACTTTCCCCGAAGCTCGACGACTGTACGAATCAAAGAATAAGCAACCATCGTATGCCGAAATCAGCTCATCAAAATCATCCATGCAAGACGAAATTCAGAAAAAAGACCAGGTAATTCAACAGTTGCAGAGAGAAATCGTAGAGTTGAAGGCAACATGCAAAAACCTTCAATTAAACTTCCAAAAGGCCAAAACCTGGATCCAAAGGTCTCAAAGCCTTGAGAGGAATCGCTCTAAAAGCCAGGAAAACAATCAAAATTCGAAAACTAACCCCATCAAAATCGTAGTTGACCAACCAAAACCCG
Organism: Uranotaenia lowii; assembly: GCF_029784155.1. Lineage (NCBI taxonomy): Eukaryota > Metazoa > Arthropoda > Insecta > Diptera > Culicidae > Uranotaenia > Uranotaenia lowii. The sequence goes on from NC_073692.1 coordinate 265,525,075, forward strand.
ATAATGCAACGGAAGCTAAGACCCAGCAAACGAACCGATCAAGTCGCTCCTTGGCACCCACCGAAACCCAAGTCAACCGTTCAGTGACCCCAGTCAAAAGATTCCAAAGTGACTCCCAAAAGCAAACGCAACCGCCACAGAAGAAACAAGCCACCACCAAATCCAGCATAGAATTAGACAGCTCAACTGAAATCGGATCTGAAACGGAAATGGCATGCTGTAGTCCAGAGATGTTTTCCCACCACCAAAATGACCCACATGCAATCAACTTTATCTACCCGTCAAACAACAAAAAATTCAGAAGTATCACTTCTACACAGTTCTAGTTCGGTGCCAGCCGCAAATCTGGTTGTTCCAAGTCCTGGTTCATCCAGGGTGTTTGCTGGCACCAGACACCTGTGTAACACACAGGCAAGTACAACAGCTTTTAATCAACCCGAAAACAATACCGATGCACCGTACCTTTCAGCACCAGCGCAATCAATCACCAATCGATGGACTGGCAGTAACACACCTTTACTAACATGTCGTCACAGCAACAATACCACAACACCGAGAAACCGAGCCTCAACAAACGAAGAAACCATCAGAACATCCTCAGAAGTACCACTTCTACACAGCCTTAGTTCGGTGCCAGCCGCAAATCTGGTTGTTCCAAGTCCTGGTTCACCCAGGGCGTTTGCTGGCACCAGACACCTGTGTAACACACAGGCAAGTACAACAACTTTTAATCAACCCGAAAACAACACCGATGCACCGTACCTTTCAGCACCAACTCATTCTACCTCCGCAAGACGACCGGACCTAAACACAACTTTGCCTGCCTGTGCTGTTACTATCGAGTCTCCCATTAAAGTCACGATCTTATCTACCTACGTCCCAAATAGTGAATCACTTGCCTCTTTTAAAACGGAATTCGAGAATATTATCCACTCATTATCCCACCCCCTACTCATTGTCGGAGATTTCAACGCTCACAGTGCCACCTGGGGTGATAGTCGTACCGATAATCGTGGACAATTTATCGAAGAATCCTGCGCCGAAAATGCGCTCATCATTCTCAATTCCTTAGAACATACCTACTTCCATCTCCCAAATGGTACAACTAGTGCAATTGACCTATCCTTGGCATCCGTATCAATCTGCAACCGACTCTCGTGGCAAGTGGAAAACGACCTTTGCGGAAGCGATCACTTCCCAATTCGAATAACCTTAAATAACCCACCAAAAAAGCAAAACTGTCGTCCTCGCTGGCTTGAAGATCAAGCTGATTGGCAGCTTTTTGAAGATACTCTTCTAGAAAAACTACCCCCAAACTCTGCACCAAATTTAAACGCAATCACTGCGGCGATTGTTGAATCGGCTGAGGTTAGCATCCCCCGTACTAGTGGAAACTACCACCGCAAAGCCGTACCATGGTGGAACATTCAAGTACAAAAGCTGATTGAAGACCGACGGAAAAAGTTGAGAATCATAAAAGCAAAAAAAACTAGTTGGGAAAATTTTGTCGCTTCTTTTTCACCAGACACGCCAACATCTGTGATGTGGCAAAACTTTAATCGCTTTTCGGGGAAACGGAAACCTCCGAGAATTGTTCTTGAAACTCCAGGAGGGATAACCGATGATCACCAACAGATTGCGGACTGTCTAGGTGACCACTTCCAAACAATGTCCAACCAACCACAACTACCTTTTCCTCTTCCACCGAGAACAAACCGACGAAATAGGAAAGACGTTTCTGAAATGGAAAGAAAATTTTCAATTCAGGAGTTTTTTGTTGCAACCAAATCAAAAAAAGGCAAATCTGTCGGGCCAGACAACGTCAGCAACGAAATGATACGACGCCTTCCGATTGCAACAAAAACACAACTCCTTGACTGTTTTAATGAGCTATGGGAGAATGGAGTTTTTCCATCCAACTGGAAAGAAGCGACAATTATACCATTGGCAAAGCCGGGGAAAGATCCAAAGAAAGTCGAAAATCATAGGCCAATATCTCTCACGAGTTGTATAGGTAAAACGATGGAGCGCATGGTGAACCGAAGACTTGTTCAGTGGATAGAAGACCGGAAATTGTGGAGCCCAAATCAATACGCGTTCAGAAAAGGAAGAGGGGTAGAACAGTACCTTGCAGAACTGGAAGCCGCCTTAGACACACCCTTCGAAAATAAACAGCATTCAGAGTTGGCTTTGCTCGACCTTAGCAAAGCGTATGATACTGCTCAAAGAGCACCTATCCTTGCTACTCTAGCAAAATGGGGAATTAGCGGAAATCTGTACATGTTCATACAAGATTTTTTAACGCATAGATCTTTTAAAGTACTAGTTGGTGGAACCCTCTCTGATTTAAAATCTCAAAGAAATGGAGTACCTCAAGGATCGGTCCTTGCTGTGACACTTTTCCTCATTGCTATGGAGACAATATTCGAAAAAATTCCTCGTGGAATTCAAACCTTTGTTTACGCCGATGACATAGTTTTACTAGTGTCAGGAAAACAAGTTAAAAGCATCAGGAAAAAACTACAAAATGCTGTAACAAACGTGATCAAATGGGCTGATGGAATTAAGTTCACAATTTCGTCAGAAAAATCTAACATTCTCCACATTTGCAGAAGAAGACGACACAAAGCAATTCCGTCAATCACGATTGATGGAAAAAACGTTCCAGAAGTGAAAAAAGCCCGTATCCTTGGAGTGACATTCACAAAAACGCTCAACTTTACCACCCACATTTTCGAAACTAAGGCAGCGCTAGAATCTCGCCTCAACCTATTACGTGCAATTGGTGGTCGACCTTATGGTGGTCAAAGGAAATGCCTACTAAACGTGTTCAGTAGCATAGGTGAATCTAAGATCTTTTATGCGATCAATACTATAGGGCGAAAAGGTCCCAACTCACTCAAACCACTCATGCCCAACTATAATGCTGGTATACGCATCGCTGGCGGAGCCATGCGTAGCAGCCCCGTCCTGTCTATCCACGCAGAAAGTGGAACACTTCCATGGAAATACCGCCTTATCGAGCGTTTGACAACAAATGCCATTCGCATGCTTGCAAAACCACATGGAACAACCACTCCAGCCTCGGAAAGGTCATTGCAGGAGTTTCAATCGTTAACTGGAAAAGCGGTCCCCATAGTTGCTCGCTCTAATATGGTTTGTACCCGACCATGGAATTCCAATATGCCCAACGTTGACTGGTCGATAAAACACAGGTTCAAAGTAGGAGAAAGTAACCGAAAGGCCGTCCAACTATTTAAAAATCACCAGGAACAACGATATTCGAATTTTTTGCAGATCTAAACTGATGGATCAGTTGCGAATAGGCAGGTTGGCATTGGAATATTAAGCAGAAACAAAGAGCTCTCCTTCCAGCTACCAGAGGAATGCACCATTTTTTCCGCAGAAGCCATGGCCATTTTGTTAGCCCTCAAGAACATAGCGAAGAAATCAAGGTATCCTGCAGTTGTTTTCTCGGATTCAGCCAGCGTTTTAGCAGCAGTAGAGTCGGGAAAATCGTTCCATCCTTGGATACAAGAGATTGAAGAGAAATTGCATCAACTTAAAAGCACTTTATGTTGGGTCCCCGGTCATGTGGGCATTGAAGGCAACAGCAAAGCAGATGAATTGGCCGAGAAGGGTAGGAGTGGCCCGAGGATGTCAGTTGAGATTCCGGCTCAGGACATTATCACATGGGTTAGGTCAGAGATAAGATCGAAATGGGAAGCAGAATGGATAGATAATCGGGAACTCTTTTTAAGAAGGATAAAAAGTAACACTCGGAATTGGAAGGATAGAGGAAGTCCTTTAGAACAACGTGCTTTGACCAGGCTACGAATTGGGCATACGAAGTTGACACACCTGGAGTTCTTCACGAGAGGAATAACAACATGCATCACCTGCAACAAACCGCAAACGGTTTCCCACATCATCGGAGAATGCAGATTATACGCAACGGAAAGGCAAAACAGCGGAATTAGTTACGACCCATCGACAGCGTTAAGCGCAATGAACGAAGACAAACTAATAATTTTTCTGAAAAGTGCTAGAATATTAGATAAAATCTAGAGTTAAGAAACAGTGTAAACGTTAAAAATTTCCTAAGAGGACGAATGACCATGTTGGTTAAAATCCTCTATAAATAAACAAATTAGAATAGAATAGAATAGTTAATCTAACAATCTACATCAATGGCAACTGTTTGATAATCAGTTGTTAAAAGTTACAGCTTAAAGAAGCCTCTAAACATGAAAACTTGGACTTGCACCAATTTTTTTATCAAGTCATTGTTTTTTATGCTTCATGAACCATTTAGGATTCCCAGTAAAATGAATGCATTCAGGAATGATTTTCTAGGAAAAAAACTTGGGTAAGTAGAAGAAACGAAAGAAAAACCCTTTTAAAGGAGGGGTTTGGAAAAAACGACAACAAATCGGCAAATAGTTTAATTTTTGTAACAGTTGAAATATCTCAGTTAATATTAGAACAATTTTATCAAATAATATATTCAATTATAGCTAGCTATATATGTTTCAAAACTTGGGAAAAGATGGTTGAAATGTTTAAATTTTACAAGCGATAAAGTACCTACTATAAATATAGCTGTGGTTATGCAATTTAAAAAAAACTGTTTGAAAATTAGTCCAACGATAAATTTTATCCTAGAACAAAGTTAGTATCAAATTAAAACTGAATTTTTGTGAAAAAATCTGGCTTTCAGATGGCTAAAAAGATAGCATAAATCTCGCACATTTCTATCTTTTTGAATCTATCTACAGAACTGAAGCCAAACCAAATTCACTAAGGTTTTGGAAGTCAAAATGCATCAATTGATGTCGCGAAATTCATGATGTCAGACTTTCTCAACTTATATTTGGGTCTCCTGAAGGAGATTTGCGTTCTGCAAATTGAGCCTAAAGATAAGCCAACTGGCCAGTATTGAACACTGCAGGACAAATTTCGTCGAGATTTCAGTGTGCTGTCAGATTTTTCATAACATTTGGAACACACTATATGATAGGAATTTCACTGTTTTTACTCTATTCTTATCGAACAAACAAAACTTGACTAGTCTATAACAATAAGATATGAAACAATTATCTGAATAATTCACATAATTGCGCATCAATCGCTGTCGAAATATAGCAAAATTTAGAAAAAAAATTATTTAGTTTAAGGGTGGTCCAAAATAGGTTCAAAGGGTGGTCCAAAATAGAAACCTGGTGGTCCAAAATACTGACCAGAGTAATGATTGAAGAAACGTGTTTCAGGCTTAAATCTTGTTACATTGCAACGAACGACGATATTTTTCGATAGAAAAATCCTTGATCTTCGTAATGAACGGATAAAGCAGTCGAATATTGTAACATATGCTTTTTATATCAGAAAATAGCATAGCCGCTTCCCAAAGCGGTCCAAAATAGTTCCGTTACCCTACTTTCTTCGCTATGGCGTTTTTAATCCGAATATTCAGTTTTTCCAATTTTCTGTTATTCCTTATTAACGGTTGATCTCCCTGCAGAAATGTTGTGCAGAAGTATTGCTTTCTTCGTCTCGAAAGCTTTTGACGACAGGATAAAATTTGTGAGAAGTCCCTCCTTTGATAAGCGCTTTGAATTTGTTGTGATATTCTTCTGTGCTGTTGGTAGTTCTTGGGCGACCTTCTAATGTTGCCTGCTTTGCCGACCAAAATGCACGCGGGAACCTTGGATTTGGTATCCCGTTTACTCTTTCTCCCATAACGTGAACTTTTGATATTTAATCAAAAAATGGTTTCATGATTCTAGATGAAGTGTTCCGGATAATTTTAAGGCCTTCGGCAACCTCTTAGGGTTCCAAAAGTGCCAAGGCCTCGGCTTTTTTTAAAGGCCATTTGTATCGCAACACTTTTAGCAAAGTAGCTCCTTAGCCCAAGTTTACAAAATTTTGTCCACCAGTTCTTAGTAAGGTGAAAGAAGCAACCCGTTTGTTTACAAGTAGGAAACACATTTCGAACAGCACTTATTTGAGCAGTTTCGAAGTCAGTCACGATAAAAGATTGTTTTAAAATGATGGAATTTTCCTCAGCTGTAATTATCAGTGACCTTAAAGTTTTATTTGTATGTTCTGTGCTTTTTGTTGGGCAGAGGCATATGAAAAAATGTTTTTTATTTGTTTTTACCAGAACCTATAGATCTATGGATTGTAAATATTTGTGATAAATTTTGTGGAGCTGAGGAGAACGTTCCATCCATCACCCAAACTTCAGATTTGCTAAGTCGCTCAATATTTTCTACAGTCGAAAATATCATAATACGACCTGTCGTATCCTAGCAAATGGAATTTTTCGTGACGACTTTTCACGCGTTCCGAATCGTTCACTTAAGCGCGTCTATCCTCAACAACAATCACAGATAGAATGCTTTTCTCATATTTTCTGCTCGTTCATCCTTTCGCTGTTATTTGTTTCTCTCTCTTTTGTGCATCAGCGATTTTATACTCTTGATTATACTTCATCTCATTCAGATGCCGTTTGAAGCGTTTGCACTAAAACACTTAAGCAAACTCTTTTCTATTTTTTATACAAATAATCATTCAATTTAGTTATGTTTTACCAATGCCCACCTTATTCACCACACGACCGTCCTCGAATTCAAAATGATTTTTGATGGGTTTTGGTAAACAAATCTTCAATAACTTTAAAATCCACAGGATCATACGGCAGATCAGCTTTTTGTCTTGCCTTGCACAATGACATATTTTTCTTTGTGCTAATTTAGACAAAGAAGGGTGTACCTGTAATTTAAACAAATTAGAATCAGTATTTGAAAAAGACTATTGTTTCAAAAGAGTTCTTAATTTTTGAACCCGACTCCTCACGCTGCGCGTTCGAACTTGAGAGACATATTGTCCTTCACGCTGTCGCGCGTCGAACGGGGCTAAGGGATCACCCGTAGCTTTCACGCAGACCCAGGAAGCCCCGGCAGACCTAGACCAGTGTATCAGGACCGCCGCTTCCGACGGCGGGTCTGCGGCCTTATTATTTTCTCCGATCTTTCGATCCCTTCAGCAGCTTTCCTGTTTAAATTTAATCTGCATCGTGTGACTTCGCACTCCAATACGTCTGGATTATGGTTGTGCTCAGAAGTTGAGATCAGCGTGTGCTGTAGACCAACCAGTTTGGTGCGCGCCCGACCACCGCATTTTCGGACGCCATCTTGATTTCGCCTATGAGCACATTGCCAGGAACACGTGTTCGTTGTCTGAAAGTAAAAAAAAATCATTATTTCTAATAAATTGTTTGTGAGTAATTCAATTTACCTGTTTATCCATGTGGTAGATGTAACCATGATCCATAACTTCTACGCGAGGGGTGAGTAAGGAGTTAATTTTGTGCTCTCTGAAATTTATTGCAACAAAGTCAAGTGCCATAAAGTGCCATAATTTTTTTATGGTTAAAAAATTTGATTTCCAATTGAAAATAGAAATCAATTTAAATATTAACTTTCAAAAATTACTATTAGACTTTTGAAAATGATCCAACTTTGGGGAATGTAAATCTAAAAAGTGATGCATTTCTGACCCGTCCGAAAACCCAAATAAGGGAGAAAAAAAAACTTGTTCCCCCACGGTGAGAAAGTATTCCAAGTGTTGTTCGGAGTGAAGTTAAGTGGTTCGAAGCTAATTTTTACAGTCCACTAGCAAGTTATCGAACATTTTTGGTTCATTCGAACCAGATAGTCCAGTGAAATTGTTGGGCATTTTGGACGATTCAAGTGCTGGTATTGTGTCGCCTATTGTGTGGTGGACATTTTGTGAAGCTGGGACGCTCCAATTGTGATTGGTGTTGGTCATTTTGGACGCGCAAAGGAAACAAAGCGGCTTCTATCGTTCGTCATCGCGGATTTCAGCAACCGGCATCAAGCCGCTAGTGATCGAGCCTAGCGAAGTGGAATACAGTGGCGCCCAAGACGAGTTGGCAAATTCTGCAGCACTTTTTGGATAACCGGACGGATTGTTGGATCTCGAAATCGTTTTTGCATTTAAAAAGGATAAGTAGCGCATGTCTGTGGTAGTTGGTGTGTGGTTTGGTGAGATTTTAGTGGTTGATAAATTTAAATTGTGGCTAAAAATAAATATTTGAAAAAGTATTTGGGTAGTTGAAAATTAAAATTTGTGCAATTTCCTGAGGTATTCGATTAAATTGTTGATTCCACTTTGGCTGTCAAGTCGCGATTCCCAGTCAAGGTCGGTTTTGTGAAACGTCGAGCGTTTGGAGTCAGTTTAGTCTGAAAATTGGTTGGATCTTGAGTAAATACATTGAGATTTGATTCAGACCGATTATCTGAAATTGGTCAAAGATTGTGTTTGGATTCAAGTGTATCAAATAAGTCAGATTGTGTTGGAATCTAAGTGAATCAAATTGGTGATTCAGTCAGTTTTGTGTCGGATCGGAATTATTGGTAGAATTCCAATTGGTTCAATTGAGAAAAGTGGTATCACAGACAATTCGACTTGCTCTGCGATTGTGTGAGATTTTGCTGATATTACTTGCAAAGTGCGCTGTGAATTTTAGAATTGGGTGATAAGTTTCATCAAAATGGAGGATCTCAGTATTTTGAAGAAGCAGGAGCGCCAGTTGAGGGCCTCCATTAAAGGTGTTGCCAACTTTGTACGGGATTCCAAACCAGAGCTGCAAGAATCCCAGATCGAAGTCAGATTAAGTCTGCTTGAGTCAGTTATAAAGAAGTTCTACCTGGTAAGGCAGAAAATTGAAGTATTATTGGACGCTGCAGACAGTGAAGGAGAAAAAGAGGATGCCAAGGAGTCAGAGGGAGCAAGAAAACGCAGGCTGCAGAGGCAGATTGAGGAACGTGAAGCAAAATTCGAGGAAGAAACGCTGCAGTTTGAAGAGCAATATTTCACCGTGAAAGCTGCACTCCTTGCGTTACGTCCGAGGAATGTTGAGGTCTTAAGTGCGTCTGGGTCTGCAGAACGAGCTGATATCATATCCCGTGTCAAGCTTCCGGACATCAAGCTGCCAGTTTTCGACGGAAAACTTCGAGATTGGATTCCGTTCCGGGATATGTTTGACAGCTTGATCCACAACAACCATCAGCTCTCCGATATCGATAAGTTTACTTATCTGCGGTCAGCGATAAGCGGAGAAGTGCTCCAGGAGATCAGCTCCATTGAACTGTCTGCTGATAACTACCAGGTAGCCTGCGACATGTTGGAAAAGAGGTACGAGAAGAAAAAGTTGATCGTGAAAGCGTATTTGGACCCGCTGTTTGGAATCGAGCCTCTGAAAAAGGAAAGCGGTGAAGCTCTGAACCGCCTTGTTAGTGATTTTGATCGCAACATACAGATGCTGGGCAAGATAGGCGAGGACACAGAGAAGTGGTCGACAATTCTGGCATACATGGTTTGCGCTCGCCTAGATTCGGTTACCCTTCGTCAGTGGGAGAGCCATCACAACTCTAAGGACGTGCCGACATACCAGAAAGTGATGGACTTCATGAGAGATCAAGCGTTGGTTCTCCAATCGATAACGCCGAATAGAACTGAAGACATCGAAAGTCGTCGCTATCGTACAACAGTTCACACCACATCGAGAATCCAGAACAACTGTGTGTTCTGTGGTAATTCGTTCCATCCAGCATCTACGTGCAGCAAGTTCAGAGCGATGTCGGTGCCCCAGCGCTTCGGAGTAGTCAAGATGAAGCGGCTCTGCATCAATTGTTTGGGTTCTGGTCATTTTATCGATCGTTGTAGCAGAGGTCCATGTCGTGAGTGCAACAGAAAACACCATTCGATGTTGCATAACAGTTTTTCGAGTCAGAGCTCCGTTTCACAAAACCAGTCGACAGTCAACAGTCAATCGTATCGGAATGATAATTCCCCAGGACCTTCTGGGCAAGGTCATGAACACACTTCGATTAGACAGAATCAACAAAGCCAACCTTCGCACACAAATCCTCAAGTACAAGAGAATTCCACTAATTCCTACCCCATATTACGAACACACATTCGCCACACTCAACCAAAACACACCACAGACAATTCTTATACGTTAAATGCGGCACCAAGGCCGGGATGCGCTGAATTTCGTTCGCCTCGAGTTTTGATGTCAACCGCGGTAGTGCGGGTTGAAGATCGTTTTGGTAACCATACGTTTGCGAGAACATTGTTGGATTCGTGTTCTGAATATTGTTATGTAACGAAGAGCTTGGCGAAAAGATTGAATCTCCGAAGAAGTCGGAATGTTTTGAGAGTCCAAGGTATTGGAAATGAGTCAGCTAAATCGATTGAGTCAGTTGAGGCAAAAGTTCGGCCTCGTGTGTCAGAATGTTCTTCATTTTCGGAAGATATTAGTTTCCATGTGTTGCCTAAAATCACGAGTAATCTGCCCACCACCAAAGTATCGCTCAATGGGATCAAGATTCCTCATAATTTGGCATTGGCGGACCCTGAGTTTTGGAGCCCGGGTCCGATTGATATGATTATTGGAGCAGAATACTTCTGCAATTTGTTGCGTTCAGGAAAGTGTAAAGTTTTGGAAGATGGTCCCACCCTGCAAAAAACTGATTTAGGATGGGTTGTTTCCGGGAGAGTTCCGGATAGTTCTGTTTAGACTTTCGGGTAGTCAAAGGATCAGAATGTTTTGTCAGTTATACAATGTTTGAGAACTATGATTGCTAAGGTTTTGAGTTTGAATCATATAATACAGTTTTGTGTCAGTTGAAAATTCAGCTTGAAAACAGACGTTCAAAGAAACCCCAACAAAGATTTTGAAAGGTAAATTCGTCACATTGCCGAAAAAAACTAGTATGTTGCACCAATTGGGTGAATCTGGAGGAAAAGCGATAAGAAAGGTTGCCGGAATAAATTCTGTGTTTTTAAAAAAAATAATTCTGACTTTCTGTGATTTTGCCCAAAAATTCTGTGATGAAATTCTGTGATGCTTTTTCCTTGAATTTCCGAGAAAAATCATGAGAAATTGGGTCTTTCACACATTTTAGTTGGGCAAAATCAATTACCGTTACCAATCTTATCATACTTTTCCAATTCAAAGTAAGAAATCTAAATTTTATACTGTCCAAGAAAATTATAATTTCGGAAATCCATTAAAAATTTAAAAATTCTGTGAAATCTGTGAAAATTTCAAAATTCTGTGTTCTGTGACACAGATTCTGTGATGAAAATTTGCTCAAAATTCTGTGAAATTACAGATTTTTCTGTGATTTCGGCAACCTTGGCGATAAGTCGGTTACTCAGTTTGGGAGGCTATCTGCAAAGGGCAGAACTTAAGGCCTTGTGTTGGAAATTGATCGATGAGTCGGTCAGTATTTGTCGATGAAACATATTAAAGAATGCTAAAAAAATGTGTCAGTTGATATTTGCATCATGGATTAAAATATTTCTTGGATTTGGTTCGTCTGGGAAAAACTTTTCTGGAAAATAGTGCATTCTGGGCAATTCTGGGAAATGGTACATTCTGGGGGAAAAAAAATCTGGGAATTGGTGCATTCTGGAGTAAAATTTTCTGAGGATTGGTTCGTCTGGGGAAAAAAGTTCTGGTAAATGGTTCATTCGGGTGATTGAAATTCGGGTAATTTTTTATTCTGGGGAAACGTTTTCGGGGAAATGGAGTACATCCATTGGAATATATGTATATCATTATTGTAATTTTTTCATGTGAGAAACATTTTAAAGTTATAAAAAAGACCTTCAAATCAATTTTTTTTTAATTGTTTGAGATAACAGCATTGTTTTTTTTTTTTGTAATATTTGGCACATTTGTCTAGAACATTAGATATTTGTAAGAGATGAATCATCCTATGGGATGAAATTCCCAAGAAAAAAAAAGTAAGAGATATAGTGAAGGAATCAAGTATCCCTATGGATCAATTAACCTCATTCTCCCCTATGTATTTCTAAAAAGTTTATCCCCAAGATTTCCAGACATTATGTGATTTATGCCTAGTGAGAAGCATTTCTGAATTAATGGAAACTTGTTTCTCTTGGAGTCGACTCCTTCATCCAAAACTTGAGGTAGGTTGGAATGTACTTTTCGCAGATTCGTAAAAAAAGCTAAATTAACACATACCTTAGTGTTTTTTTCCTTCAACTTTTCCTTCTTAAGAAGAATTCCAGCTTGTATTTTTATCAATCTTACTCGTTATAATGGCGCCGCGGTGAGATTCGATTCCGTTTAATCCATCTCCAAGAGAAGCTTGTTTCCAATGAGGTCAAATTATATCCGTTAAAATTGCAAGTTGGATACTTTTCGAAATAACATCCAGAATTTTGATTGGCGACTGTTCAAATAGAAAATAAAGTTTATATTGGGTCCCCTTGTATAAATTCAACTTACCGATAATTTGAGAACTCCCCCAATTACTCGTCATTTTCAGGGTTCTTACGCACAAACAGAATTAGAAAAAGTTGAAAATTGTTGAAAACCGACAAAGTATTCATCACAACAGCGTCCATGTTTGTTTACTGCTCAGCTATGTAACTAATTGGAATTTACATCTGGTAGATGTGATTTCAAACTTCTTTGTATACATACATCTTGTATAGCGACGACTTAAAAAAATGCACCAGAACACTGAAATTAGCATGATCTTAAATTTTAATGAAATTGTGTGTTTTTCAATGGAAGTTGCAGTTTGATTATAATTTACGTTGACGATGATTACATCGTTTACAAAATTGGATCTCGTGTAATTTTGATTATTTTTTTCTGTGTATTTTGGGTCATATAAAACAGATGGTTACTGGATAAACATCTGAATCTGAAAGAAAAATACATCGTTTTGACCTCTAGGGATTTAGAATTTTCTATTGCTTTTAAAATATGCCATTATAAAGTTTGTTATAGTTACACTGTAACGATTGACATATTGGAATATGATTGTATCCCATTTTCCAGAAAATCTTTCTTCGCTGTGGCGTTTTTAATCCGAATATTTAGTTTTTCCAATTTTCTGTTATTCCTTACTAACGGCTGATCTCCCTGCAGAAACCCGTTGAATTTGTTGTGATATCCTTCTTTGCTGTTGGTAGTTCTTGGGCGACCTTCTAATGTTGCCTGCTTTGCTGACCAAAAAGCAGGCGGGAACCTTGGATTTGGTATTCCGTTTACTCTTTCTCCTATAACGTAAACTTTTGATATGTAATCAGAAAATGGTTTCATGATTCTATGTGAAGTTTTCCGGATAATTTTAAGGCCTTCGGCAACCTCTTGGGGTTCCAAAAATGCCAAGGCTTCGGCTTTTTTAAAGGCCATTTGTATTGCAACACTTTTAGCAAAGTAGCTCCTTAGCCCAAGTTTACAAAATTTTGTCCACCAGTTCTTAGTACGGTGAAAGAAGCAACCCGTTTGTTTACAAGTAGGAAACACATTTCTAACAGCACTTATTTGAGCAGTTTCGAAGTCAGTCACGATAAAAGATGGTTTTCAAATGATGGAGTATAATTTTAAAATCCACAGGATCATACGACAGATCAGCTTATTGTCTTGTACGCTGAGACGCTGACATATTTTTCTTTGTGCTAATTTAGACAAAGAAGGGTGTAGAATCTGTATTTGCTGATAGAAAAAGATTATTTTTTCAAAAGAGTTCTTAATTTTGGAACCCTAACGCAGCGAATGAAATTGCCGATGTATCAGTTGAAATTCACAGAGAATTTCTTTTTACGTACGTAAAAAAAAGTCTCCCAAGATTGCCTCGTAAAGCAGTTATATGCTTCATTGTGCCTCCACGCAAAACGCAAGACGTTTTGTTGCGTTGGGCTGGTACCAACTATAAAGAGAGCTGAGTAAATCAAACTTTATTTTACGATGATTACTTCCATCTTCCCGCCTTGAAGTGGCGGGTCCTTCTGATGGATGGTTGACTGTCGCTAGCTGGCCAAGACTTCGTCCTTTTGTAGGGCGTCCTAGGCCCGCCGACAAAGCGGATGTGTAAGGATTCTTCTCAATTGCACCCCACCCGCGTCTGGAACGACGGACGTCCGTTCGTCTGGGGGCAATCAAAAATGTTTCATTTCATTTGTCCCCGGTTTTCCGGCAGGGCCACTCAACCACGTACGGTCTTACACTATGGCATGGCGCGGAAAACTCTCTTATCAAAACCCGGTCAGGCATGGCTGAATGCACTTGGCTTGGCTACACGTACTGGGTAAAAGTGTGTAGTAGATCAATGGGAATGACAAGCGACGAAAGTATTGCAAAGACGCGAAGCAGAAAATTTATTCATTCGAGCTTTTAGCATTACATTTGATTCGATGTGGTTGGATTTGATTATCATAAAAATAGTGAGTTTATGAAACATTTTGACGTTTAGTGGTTTGTGCCAACGTAATCTATACCTAATACACATTTTTTTTTTCTAATTCTGACTTTCAGTCGAACCGATTTTTTGAAACATCATAAATTCTAATGTAGACAGTTTCTCAAAAAAAAAAAAAAAAAAATGGCATAATATTTCCTGGAAGGTGACTTGCTTATGTTAGCTGCAGTATTGCCTCTGCAAAACTTTTCTTAAGTCAAGGATGCCCTTCTTAGAATAAATACAGTGTCGGACAATAGAATAGGACCACTCTATTGCAAAATATTCAAATCACCTTTAAACTGCCAATTCAAATACAATAATATGCGACACCTAGCGGCAAGCACTTATTGTAGTATGCCAACTTTGTATACTGCACGTTTGTTGCAATCAAAGCAACCCGTTTGTTCTACTCGACCAGAAAGCTGTCAGAGGGTGATAAAATAAGACCAGCTCTTCGGTTCGGCTGTTCCGGCATTTTCAGCGCTCTAGATTTGAATAAAAGGTGTTGTTTTCTGTGTTGTTTGTCCATTTTCGTGTCCTGGTAAGTATTTCCCATAAAATTAATCATGTAGATCATGAAAACAAACAAAAAATAAAGATTTCCTTCCTCCTCTCTCTGTTTTCAGCGAAAAAGCGATGGGTCGGGCACAGCACTGCCCGGAAGTCCAGCGAGCGATCATCCGGAATCTGTACAAGGCTGGCAAAAGCCAACGCGAGATTGCCGACTACTTAGGAAGGTCGAAAACTTTCGTTTTCAACGCGCTTCACAGCACCGGCAAACGGGAACTGACCGGCCGCCCCCGCTAAACGACGCCGAAGGACGATTCGGCAATCAAGCGGGCCTCGCAAAAGGACCCTTTCAAAGCGTCCAAGCAGATCAGAGACTGAACTTATCTGTGAGTTCCCGGACGGTTCAGCGACAGTTGGCGGAGAAGGGACTAGGAGGAAAAAGTCCCCGGAAGGTGCCGATGCTGACGCCGAAGCACTTGAAGGCGCGGCTGAAGTATGCGAAGGACCACTTGATTGGGTCGGTCCGGAAAAGAAGAAACTATGGAGAAATGTGCTGTGGTCGGATGAGACCAAAGTGAACCTCATCGGCTCGGACGGAAAGAGTTGGGTCCATCGCCCACTCGGCTGTGCGTGTATGCCCCAGTATACAAATAAAACATTCAAACATGGAGGAGGTAGCATCATGATGTGGGGGTGCTTTTCTTGGTACGGGGCGGGTCCCTTGTACTGGATCGACCGGATTATGGACCAGCATCTCTACGCCCAGATACTTCGGGAAGTAATGCTGCCACACGCCTAGTGGGAGATGCCCCTAAAGTGGCAGTTCCAGCAGGACAACGACCACAAACATACCGCTAAAACGGTTAAAAAGTGGTTCCAGGATAATAAGGTAGACGTTATGGAGAGGCCAGCACAGTCCCCTGATCTCAATCCCATAGAGAAACTATGGGAAATAGTTAAAAGTAAGGTGTAAACCGGAAAATCAAAAAACAAGCAGCAGCTGTGGGAGAGAATCCAGGCGGTGTGGTACGCTATACCTTGAGATGCGCAGACTTCAATGAGTTAGTAAGACGCTTCGACTTATTATTGAAAGATAGTGTAAATGCACTTGTGGTCCAAAAAGAGGTTAAGCCGGTACTAAATGGTACAGGTTCGAGTACTAAATGGTACTCCAGTAGCCTCAAGCAAATGAAAAAGCAAAGAGACAATCTTTATAAACAGTTTCTAAGAACGAAATGCGAAAGAAGTTGGCGAAAATACAAATTGGTAAGGAATGAATATTCACGTGAAATAAAGCAGGCTAAAAATAGATCAATTCAAGATGAGCTGGAAAGAAATAAAAATAATGGAAAATTGCTTTGGAAAACGATAAAACGATTAGTAAGTCCAAATACTGCAAAAGAAAATACCGTCTCGTTTGACGGGGTTGAAATCACGGATGAAACTGAAATTGCAGAGAAGTTTAATGACTTCTTCATTGACAGTGTCATGGAAATCCATGACAGTATTCCGACAAGTTCTAACGCCTTCGTGGATCATATTGTCTGCAATGGTGGAAGTTTCAGTTCATTTGAAACAATAAGTTGTCAAGAATTTGATGAGATCGTGAAAACTATGAAATCCACGGCTGGTATCGACAACGTCTCTTTGAAAGTTTTTAGGGATTCTCTACCGGTACTAGCTAATCAGCTGACACAAATTATACCCGATCAGGAGGGAAAAACTAAATTATATCAAGATGAGATATTTTGATACTAATTTTTTTCCTATCTAAATGAGTTATTATTCAGTACTCGTAGGATGTTAAAATATCTCAAATTATATCAAAAAATCTATACGATCATAGCTAAATTATATCAATTTTAGATATGCTCCTTTCAAGATTCTATCTTGTTCAGATAGCATAATTTGATATTGGGCAGAACAAAACCTATCAAAATTATAACTTATCTAGATATGAGTGCTTCGAGAAAAATTACTAGTGGAATGTCAATAAACCATATTTTTTGCTAAAACCATGTTCCATTTTTGGTTTCCCAAAAATTGGATCCAATTTTAAGGATCTGTTGAGCGAAACTCATTGATGTACGGTTTGGGCCGTTGACTTCGATGTCCGTGTTTCAGAAAAAGTTGTACTTATATCAAAATAAGATATAATCATTTTATTTTGGGACAACCCGAAAAAAATCTTTATCATTGAAAATTATCTCAACCCCATTCAAGTCTGTCAATCAGAATAAGATATAATTGAGATTAGAAAAACTTAAAATCTAAATTTTTCAGTACTTAATTATAACTGAATCAGATGTAAATATCTTGGTGAGATACATTTGAGTTATTATTTTGATATGCTCTCCTGATCGGGTAAATACGAGTCTACAATTAGGCATAATACCTTCTACATGGAAGCATTCGACTGTTGTTCCAATTGAAAAAGAGAAAAAAGCACGAGAGGCTAAATTATATCGTCCGATAAACATGTTGGAAATACAAGAAAAAGTGCTGGAGTTAGCAGTTAAAAAACAATTTCTCCATTTTATTGAGTCAGAAGGAATATTGATTAACGAGCAATCTGGTTTCAGAAAGCAGCATTCAACGGAGTCTGCAGTGAACTTGATACTTCGAAATTGGAAAGCCAATATTGAAAACGGTAGTTACACAGTTGCCGTGTTTCTGGATTTCAAGAGAGCTTTTGAAACGATTGATCGGTTAAAGTTGTTGAACGTTTTGGAAAGAATAGGTATCAACGTTCGAAAACAGCTAATTTTTCTTAGTTTTTTCAATCTAACTCGTTTCAGTCTGAATATTTTTATTAAGTGTGTTCCACAAAACTATTCGATTTTAACTGACTCAAAACTCTTTCAAACATATCTTGCTCGAATAAGCTCGGCCTGAAAAGATATCGTTAAAATACTGAAAATTTTGATAAAAAAATATTTTTTTATTTTGAACCCTCTAACTTTTTTGGGTTAGCTTCTACGATGTTGACGTCTTCAACAAAATTGCTACATTTTTTACAATCTAAAAACTTGTCAAAGACGTAAGTGCTCTAAAATGAAAAATACAAAAAATAATTTTTCTATCTCACTGCTAGGTGATTTAATCATTTTTATCAAAAGCTCATCTTAAAGTGCTTTGAATGTAGGTAAAATGTCCCGAAGACACTATGGGTCTAAAATGCTCCGTTTTGGCGTAAACAATTTTGATCACCTTTTTACATCGTTTTCCCCTGTGTGCACCGCCGCAGATGATCTGCCGACTATATCAATGTTATCGGCAAAGCAGATAAGTTGACTGGATCTGTTGAAAATCGTGCCCCGCATTTCGCCCACCGCTAGTTGAATAACACCTTCTAGCGCCACGTTGAACATCATGCAGGATAGACCATCACCTTGTCGAAGCCCCCTGCGCGGGTGCGCCGGGTGCGAGAAGTGATGCGTAATAAGGGTTATACCATCAAGTACTAACCCTGCAAATCGATCACGGTACGAATTTCCTTTTTTTGATTTTTTTTACCTGAATTCTAAAGCGGTCCTATTTTATGTCGCGTTATTTTAGTCAGTAAGTATGCATAAAACGCATTTTTAAATAAAGGACAATTGTTTTAACTACGGATGATTTTAATTTCTTCGAAGAATGGAATTTACAATTTGTAAATGGTTCGATGCACTTAAATGGATTTTTTTTTCTCAAAGTTTTGTCACATTCTGTTTTGGATTGAGCTGTGGTCCTATTTTATTGTCCGACATTGTATGCGTTCTAAAATAGAACGTTCATAGGAACCTATGAAATACTTTGTGACTAAGCTTAAAGTTTGTTGAATTGAGTGCATAAAATTCACCAAATTTGTATGTGAATCAATCTGTGTGTTTCTGTGTATTACCTTCCTTTGATAATATTTATTTAAAATTAATAATGTGCAAGTCGGTTCAACTCCAAGAAACCAAAGCTCCAGGAAAAGAAGCAAAACATTGTGACAGCCGACCACCACTTCAAGTTTTCAAATTATGTTCAAACTCTACCGCTGAACCTTTCGAGAAAGAAAAAACGCTGTGGGCCGTTCAACAACAGGTTTTGGCACCCAGAAATGTCTGTTACACCTGAACTTAATTTTCCCGCAGCTTTTCTTTCTTTATATTTTTTCTCCTCGAGCTCTGCCATACAACAACAGGTCACATTTTCCACCCGCGTGATTCCAAAATTGGAGCTCCTCCCTGGAGTGTTATCATGGTAA
Organism: Uranotaenia lowii; assembly: GCF_029784155.1. Lineage (NCBI taxonomy): Eukaryota > Metazoa > Arthropoda > Insecta > Diptera > Culicidae > Uranotaenia > Uranotaenia lowii. Next base: position 265,544,140 of record NC_073692.1, read on the forward strand.
TCGGATCCATTTTTTCGGGGGGAGTCGACGGTTTTTCTTTCGGCGGCCCTGGGATGAAAAATGCAAACAAGTAATTAAAAACTAATTAGCAGTTTTTCTCCCCGACACGCGCATTTATGAACCTGTGCGTATCGGCGCTCCGAAGGAAAAAAAAGAAACGATTTCATGGAAGAAAACACACCTTTGCCGATTGTCGAACAGCCCTGCAGGGTTTGCAATTCTAAAGCAAATCGTTTCAAATTAGCACACCTTTTGTCATTTTTCGAAACCTAATTGGCTTAAATATTGAATGATAAAGGTATTGAACCTTTCTGTGGTACGGCTTTCAAAGGTCGATTCAATTCATGGAAAGATGAAAATAACAGCTGTTATTATTTGACTTTTTTTTTAAACTCATTAACATTTTTTAATAACCATTTGTATTGTCTATTCTTGAAAATTCAGGCAAAAAGTGTTTCGAATTTACTCGAACGTCGAAAAAATTGTAGACAATAAATATAATTAACCCTAAAGATACCACCAAGAGTATGTAACCTTCCGTTACACATATTTTGGTGTGGCTCCGCCACAAAATCGAATCATCCCTGTCCTTTACGAAAAAAAACAACAAATGTCACCCGAAATAACGGCTAACTTCACCCAACCCAACTGTCATTCCGCACAGGCACTCTCTTTCTCAGAGTGATCCATAGGCGTCGTGCTCAACCAGGGTCGTCGCGGGGAAGTGTGGGCACCCAGAGAACGACGCACCATGTAATTTTGCAGGAAGTACACAGAAAAAAATAATGATTATTACGTGTACTGGAAAATGGTAGCCTTTAAAGTAATTCCTCCTGTAATTTGAAAAACATTTGATTTTAAATTGATTTGTCTGATAGAAAATGGTATTTCATTTAATTTTACAGCAAATGCGCTGTAACAAAAAAGAGCGTGATAGTTACCGTAATTCTACAGATCAAAAACAAACGTGTCGTAAAAATTACGTGTCGCCCAATAATTTTAAATCGCACACAAGAAAATTTCAGTTCGTCTGGCATCCCAGTTAGAGAACGAAAACCAGAAACGTCAAAATGAGCGCGCACGCAAACGGTTTTTTTTTTCGTTTGTTTTGGTTCGGTTTCCTGTTTTCTGGCAGCTGCAGCTTGCAGCTTAATAATCTGGAACAACGTCGTGGCGGTCACGAAGATCGTCGATTGTTTTTTCGTGACGGCAAAGAAGGAACGGGGTCGGGAGTCAACAATCTTGCGACCAGCAGCAGTGGAAAAAGTGCAATAAATACAACGATCCCAAGAGCACAAGCAAGAAGTTGAGATGGCCCTCAGCCGGGTTAAAAACATTGTAATGTCCAAACTGGAAGTGATTCTTATACTGTATTTGTTTTCTCCACTCGTGGAGTGTTCCACCGTACCCAATAAAAACAAACACAAATCCTCGCCAGTGTATTGCTGTATCGCTCACTCACACGCTCTCTCGCAACACTGGCAAAATTATCGGTGGGCCACCGTCCGTAAGCAGAACTCCGACAGGTCAAAACCAGTGCAACACCGTCCGAATAAACAAACAGTTTGACAGCACCTAGTGGTGCACCAGTGCAACACTCGGCATAAACAAATACGGTATTATTGTAAGTTTTTTTTTAAGCTTTATCATGCCCAGAAAACTAACACAACTGTTCTATCTCGTTCATCCTTCTCATCCGCAGAAGCAACGAATCTGATGTGGCGTCTGTGCATCAGTATCGCACCCGGGAGACGCAGGAGGAAGCTTTTGCACTACCAAGGAGATGATGTATCTTCCTCGCAAATGGTGTAACGGAGGCCAGAATCAGTGCTTGTGCGCTATCGGTTTTCATTTGCAGTGACATTTTCATGTGAGTAGGAGATCTTTTTTCTTAGATAAGCTTCTCATTTTGATATACCGGTTAGATTTTCGTTAATCATTTTTATTTTGCGTGGTTTGATTTATTGCTGTGCTATTGAAAACTGATAGATTTTGAAACAAAAGAAGCACGAACATTAAATACCCGGTCTAAATCTCTTTTTTTTTTTCTAGAATGTATATGATGATCATCATCCAGCATCCGCGCTGCCCTAACGGATCTTCTCCAGCCAAGATAATCCTTTCGGACAGTCTTTTGCGCCAAAACTCCGGATAACAGGCGGTCGTCACCGACAGGAAGTCGATAAGAAAACCGGATTTGTATAGCTTACATGGCCAGAATGAGTGCTTAGAGGTAGTGTTTGTTTTTGCAGTGCCAGAATTATAAATTGAAAAATTTAATTTATTACAGCTATTTAAACAAATGCATGGACGATAAAATAAAAATATAAGTTATAAAGTAATAAATTTTTAATTATTTCATCATTTCCGAAAAAATACAAATAAATTTGTAAACAAAAAAAAATAAATGGAAAAAAATTACAGGCCTCTTATTTTTAAAGGCAGGTTTGATTGTTTCGCTCACTGAAAATTAAAGGTACTTGAATATTTTTTCGGCCTGTAAAATTACGGCAAATGTCCTGCTCCTTTTTGTTACAGGATATTTGCCGTAATTCTACAGCAATTAATTTTTTCTGTGTATGGGCGTCGGCCAAAACATGAGGTCTCGCGAATATCAGCACCGCTAAGCATGTCCTTTCTGTCTGTGATCTCGTTAGAGTAAAGAAGTGCGCGTCTGGTGTTAAAAATAATGTACAATTGTTAAAGTTTGTGGTGTAAATTGGTTAATTTATTTCTACTTATTCTAGAGTACAAAAACAAAAACGTATTAAAAGCACGATAATTAGTACGGTGTAAATGTTAAAAAATGCGGAAAATAGTACGCCTAAAGATCGTTAAAAGAACAACATATTATGAACATTATGTCGAACAAAAACACGTTTAATGGAAAAGGTCCAAGAGGGCCTTTTCTTGTTTCTATGCCTATTCGCCAGCTACATCGTACAGTTGAAACACACAGCGGCACCAAAAAGCCAATCCAGAAGCAGACAGAAAGAGACCAACATCCTAACCTTGCTCGCCACTTCAAGGTTACCGACGAAGTCCTCCCGGTGCTTGACACAAGGCCGGAATCACCAACGACAAGTTCCAGGCTTCTCCGGGACGCCGGAAAGAAGCCTGTTTAGGACTCTGCACTCGTCGATCACAACAACAACAACAGCAACATCATCCGATGGGCATCCGTCGGTTCTTCCTGGTTCCTGTAAATAACATCTTTCGTCGGTTTCGCTGCTCCAGCAGCTGCAGCTAAGTGCACAGAAAACTAACCGCAAGTATGCTAAACAGAAATTGTGACGTCACACCCAAAATTTGTAAACAATAAACCCCAAAATTATGTAAATTTGAATCTACAGCTTTAGTATATTTGTTAGAAATATTTAGTTGATTTACACCTGTTTATTAATACCCATCCATTGATCGTTTTAAATGTTCACTTTTATGAATGGTCATGCTTTGTCCGCCTCGGTTAATATCATTTAAAAATTTGGACTGGTTTCTAGCATGAGAGGTAATCACCCGTGTACGCCCCTGGTCGACTCGATTCTGATTGGATCACCCTGCTGCGAGTTCCGCGGAAAGAAAGTGTCGCGTTGCATAAAACATCAAAACGACCCTGAGTTCCCATTTGTTTACCTTTCCCAAATTCCCACCCACTGAGCTAACTCCGTGTTACAAGTATTCAAAAAAAATGCAAAATTTTTTTTGGGAATAACTTTTGACTGCATGGATTTTAAGTAAAGCTACCTAGGAATGTAATTTATACGTGTAAAAACTTGATGACAATCTGAAAAGTGGTTTTTGAGATAGCGTTCCATACGAAGCTCATTAACAATTTTTTTTTAGACGCGTTCGAGAAAAATCCAGGAACATCCCAGTGGGAGATCCAAAAACAGCTGGAGACCAACTATTCTATCTAAGTGTAAATCGTTTATGGAGTCTTAGAGGATTTTACAGTGAGATTAAATTTGAATAAAAGTGAAGATGATTCATTCCATGAAGGAAAGGAATGTGAGAGACTTTTGCAACTTGCAAATTCATTAATGAGTATTTACATATAGACTCATGAGAATTGGGCAAATGAGAATATGCCTATACATTTATTTTCATCTAATGCAGATCACAAAAAGTAATGTTTCAGAAAGCTACGCCACAGCTCGATCATTTTCTGATTATAAACACAGCAGTTTTAACTTGAGTCCAAAGTTGAACGTTTCAAGGATGGCGATTTTCGAAGGCTTTTGATTATGGAGTTGCGTATGGGACGCCTTACAGTTCGGTTCGATCTAAGTTCGCGCTTCGTTAGTTTCATAATACCGGGGAAAAAAGTGCCTTATTAAAAATCTATCCGAAAAGTTTACCAGTGGAATATTAACACAAGGATTGAGCTGAAACTATATCAATCTATTAATGTGGAGTGATTAAGAGTTGTGTGGAGAAAAAAAAATAACCCGGTGGCCATTGCATTGGCGGAAGATGCGGTTGCGGGGGCGAAGGGCGAGAATAGTTTTTGTTTTGTGTAGAGGCAGGGATTGCTCGTGAAAAACTCTAGTGCAGTGCGTGTTCCAAAATGAAAACTATAAAGGCAGAAAACCATGGGTCTATGCCAAATTTTGGTGATGGAGGAGCGAATAAAAATGTTTGAATTTTTGCTTCCCCCGCATGAAGGAAGCGTTTGCTGGAGAAATGAACTGTTTGAGCATTCTACACACACTACTAAATATTCGCGTGAACATCGTTGAAACGATGTATTAAGTTGAATTGCGCGGGGGAACACAAGTGAAAGGCGCGTAGAAGAAATTTATAACGGTTGCATGTGGAATGAATGAAGAAAGTTTCGAACGATTTAAGTGTTCATGTGATTCTGTGCGAAAAAGAGACCAAAAAAAAAAACCGAAAAAAACATTTTGCTAGTCGAGAAGCCATCAAACATGACCGATCATGTTTATTGAATCATAACAGGCGAAAGACGCCTTCCTTGCTGCTAGCTGAAACCCCCGGTGAGCCAGTTCCAATTTACTTGTTTATATTTCTTTTCTGAATTCTTAAATCTAACTTAGTATAATTTTTTTATTCAATCATCAGATGAGTTTCAGACCTCGTATCGTGCATGTGTGTGTGTGCTTGCTCATGTTCAGTCGGTGGAGTGGGAGCAGAAATGAGCATAACATTTAAGCGTTGGTTTAATTCATTATAAAGCGTTTTCTAGCGCAGCCTGCTTAGTTTTATATTTCGTGTTTGGTCTTTGAACCAAAAAAAATACAATTACCTATGTGCATACTGCATACACATTTTAAAATCATAATGTGCATATAATCAGTTTTAACTTGGTAGAAATTTTAGGCTCAACTTTCAGCGCTTTAATTCTTGCAATTGATAAATTTATAAATTCAAAACATTATTTTTATTTACAAAGATATAAAAATCCAACAACATCAGATTGTTCTCCATGAAAAAAATCATTGAAAAATATATTTTGAGATTTATTTTATAAAATTTCTACATTCTACAAAACTGTTGAATATTGTTAATGCTATCATGCTCTGATTTTTTCCTGGGATTTTTATTCTTTTAACTTTGGGATTATTTTCCTGGTTTGCTCTGGTTCATATTATAAATTAAAAGCCTTATTATTTTGGTATTTTCAAACTAGAATGTTAATCTGCTTTTAATTTAATTATGTAACATTATATCTCGCAATATTAAGCAAAATGGTAAAATTTATCCCTTCAAATGTTTGCAATATTCTTTGAAATATTTTAATATTTGCTTGGCCAAGTTCATTATTTAATATAAAAAAGGTTCTTTTAAATGTAGGTTTAGTTTTGTCATTTAAAAAATGCTACAGGTGATTCAGTGGCATTATCATTTTCCTAATTTCAATTACTCGATTATTTACGTTTGCATAACAAATAAAGAAATTTTATTTTACAGAACTATACTAAAAAAGAAATGGTTACTTCATTACAGAAAATTTTGATACAGAGGAGAATGGAATTTACATCCCTGCGATATTTAAAAAAAAAGGGCTTAATATACATATATTTTTATTGAATAACACTGAAAGCGTTTATATTACTTTAATTTTGAACTTTCAGCATGTCGCGGTCTATCAGCTCAACAACTTAGAAGTAATTTTGTCGAATTCAAACATTAATAGAAAAGTTTGATTGGTTAAACTCTTAGCAATGTACCGTATTTATCAATGCATAAGAGGCTCCAGTGTCATCTTTTTTTCTCTTTATTACAATTAAACTAAAGATGTTCGTAAAATGATAGCTTTAGCAGTCATTACTAAATTTATTCTTCTGGATGAATACTTAATAGGAAATCTGATGATGGTGATGGTTTGAAAAAGGCGAAGGAATTGAAAAAGGTAAAAGTTGTTTTCAACATAATATTAAAATTATTATCGTTTCTTTGGTTCTATTGAATTGTGCTAAAAAGTTATTCAAATTATTTACCCGAGAAACTATCATAAACAAGTATGTATACCTAGCGTTCATAACTGTTTCAATTCGTCAGAAATTCTCTAATATTTTACAGGTTCGTCTTTACATGCTAATTTCTCAATATTGCTTCTAACAATTTTTATACAATAATACACTAAGGTTTTTTTTACGCGTTTTGAAATCTGTTGTTAACGTATAGGATTATTTTCGTTCAAAATATTGTCAGTCGCGTAGAAGAACCGTATCCATGGCAAAAAAACCGTGTAAAAAGAAGCCGTGTAAGAAAAACTGAGCAAAATCAAAACCGCGTTAAAAAAAAACCTTGGTGTACCTCCAAATAAGTTTTTTTTACTGTAAATATTTCATATCATCTTGCTCTAAAATTTTATTGCAGAATCTTCACTTTCATTAACAAAGCTATGATTACAGGAAATCCAAAAATCGGTGGAATTAATGTTATAATATTTAGCAAATTTACTTTGTTTCTGATTTTTACAGGCAGTTTATGAATTATATTGACATAAGAACAAATAACCTCAATATCAGAATCATGAGGTCGCATATCACACTATGTTCATTACCATTCCATTCCATTTTTAAGGCTATTATAATCACTGTCCAATTTCCAAAGTTTACGTTTATCTATAGGTACAGGTCAGGATCGAATCATGGAGTTGAGATTAAATTGTGAATTATTGTATTTAATTATATTCGATTATATTAATTAATATTACATTGCCTGTAATATTTTTAATTTTTTTTTTCATTAGTTTTTTTTTCATCCCATGCAAACAAACATGCTCGAGATAAAATTCAAAAATCGCGAGGCATATTATTACATCGTTTAAGGCTAGAACAAATATCAAATTTTTCTTTTGTCACCCTCCATTTCATTTATAAGTTTTGTGCAACGATTAAGTATGCAATTTTGTCGAATACAAGCTTCCGTGCAATTTATTCCAATTTTTTTGTTTTGCGCATTTTTTTTATTGTCCTCCCCGCCCCCCTCGCGATGTTTCAACTCCGAGGAACAAAAGAAGGATCTGAAACTTGTTCCGGCCTAATTAGTTCAATGAAAATGTCCTGGGTGAAAATATTTAAAAATGAATAACTCTCTTGAATTGCAGGAAATATTTAAATATTAGGGAGTATTATATTAATAATTTGTCTGTTTTCCATAAAATGTCATCCAGTAGAAGGTACTGAAATGTATTGATCCTTTTATTATATTAATCAAATGTTTCAGAATCAATATTTTCATGCATTTCACTGTTGTTATTATTTGTAGTTTCTGTTAAACATTTATTTAACATTTCAGCATTTCTTTAAACTTTACTGAAACTAATCTTATTTATTTTCAGCCTCGAGAAAGCAGTATAGCATTTGGAGAAATCTATCCTACAATATCTGTTTCTCTTCCACTTGAAGGAACATTTTTATATTAATTTTTAAATAATTCCTATTGAATTTTTATGGTTTTTCTACATTCACAGGTTTGCAAAATAATACATTCCTAATTGATGATGTCAATTATTTTATTCTTTTATATTAAATTATATTTTTTATCTATGTTTTATTATATTACTTTTTATTATATTTTATTAAATTATACTGTATTATATTTATTATATTATTTCATTTAAAGACATTGTACTGATTTCATATTTTAACAACAAGGGCAGGGGCATCTGGGTATCCTCGTTTTACAAGAAGAGCGGGTTACCGTGTATGCTAGTACCGTATTGAATACTAGACGTTCCTCAATTTATGTCAAGGGAATTTGGCATGGTTGAGAAAAATAAAGTATTTGATTACTTTTTGTAAAATAAGGACGCACTCTTTTTTCGGAAGCCTTGGCGGCGGGATTATAATTTGCATGCTATCTTGATTAGTCAACTACATGGTTATAGCTCCTCGAGACTTTTCCCCTTTTCACCCTGGATACCGTTAGTGCCTCTGCTTGCGATTCCATCCCATTAGAAGTCTCATTGGGGAGTTATTATTGTGTTGCGTGGTAGCCAAGGTGGACGTGTGGATTATTTTTTTTTTCCACAACCGCGGCGCTGCCGTAAACCCAAGGTGGATACAATACATACATACATACATACATAAACACAGCAGTTTTAACTTATATTTTTCATAAAAATGATCACTCCAATCACGAAACAACACAGCCTGCACGACGACAGTCCTCCAGCCACCGATAAAATATCAGCCAACATCATCGAAGAAACTTCAACACATCATCCAGCCACCATTCCACCGAACCAGAATGTTTCATCCCGCGCCGCAGAACAAACGCCAACTCATCCTACAAATCCAGCTACGAATGATCCGGAAAACTGCACTCCATCGATCTCCGCACCATCCAGGTATTTCTCCATCCCGTTTGTCCCTAATTTAACGGAAAAATTAGGGAAAATGCTGAAACATGACTATCCAACCATCAGAATTGCGAGTAAACAAACAAACTCGATAGGTAACCTATACAGTAACATGAAAGATCCCATCCAAAAAGATGATCGCTCCAAACTAATTTACTCAATACCCTGTCTAAACTGTGATAACCAATACATCGGTCTCACACGCCAAAGACTATGCGATAGACTCTCCGGACATAAAACGCTCATGAACCAGCTAGACACCATACCTCACATAGACTCAACCACAATCCCTTTGCTAGATAAACTAAAACAGAAATCAGCCCTGATAGAACACTGTATCGATTGTAAACACAGGTTCGATCTCCCCAACACCAGAATCATTGACAACACACTTCGCCACCGCAATCTAGAATTTCTAGAGATGTGTCACATATACACATCCAAGAAAACTGTCAACAAACGAACAGACATCGACAACCTTAACACAGCTTATGCATCCATTCTCGATAGATTTAACCAACACAAAAACGGACCACCAAAAATCTCTCAGAGTAAATACCCAACAGAAATGAACTCGTTACCAACTCCAGAAACCCACAGTTAGGCTCAGTAACCGCCATAGATAACTGGACGAAATTTACCTCTGTAAGAAAACGATATCAGTTTTGCGAACAGTTCAAATTCAAATAATGTAAACCATAACTTCCGACCTTACAGCATGTTAAAAATTCAAAAACGACCAAGTAATCGACAATAGGCTTACCTCAAGAACCACAACAAAGAACAGATGCATTATTGTAAGTAGGACCTCGCCACTTATTTCACACTAGACACTATTAATTATAACACCAAATTCTTACAAATTTATACTTAAATCCCAGTTTCCCTGAGGATGGTGCCAACAAGCACCGAAACGTCGGTTGAATAAAATCTTCATGTTCGGATTAGATAGACTGATTGGCTATTTATTAAACAGATCTCATATAGGTTTCAAATTTTTTAAACACTATAAAGTGGGCCTTTGAAACTTACATCTAATTAAAGCTACAAACTCGACTTGGTACTTTTTGGTAATTGAAGAATTGATTGAAAAATGAAAAAAATAAATCTCGAGTTTATTTTAATCCTAATAAGATCTATCTGATTATTCTAATAATCATTGAAGATTAAACATTCAAATTGAGAGCCAATCAGTTTAAACAAATTTCAGTTTCAAATTTAAACCTTAAATCACAGACAAACCTAAATTTTTACACGTGAGCATTTTTTTAAGTCACCGCCATGCAAAATTGTTTTTCACGCAATAACCATCATTTTTAGATTGATAATACAATATCTTTCTTGATAAAGTACAGTACACTTTGAAGAGGGTTTTTTTTAAAAACTTGTCTCATTTAGACCGTTGATAGATTTCCTTATCATCCGAAAAAAAAAATAATAAAAATTGGTATCGTTAACTGGGGGAACATTGATCACTTTTTTGATTTATTTTCGAATATTTTGGAAGATGTTGCTTTTTTGTAACACTTAAAAAGGTTTAAAATACTTACTGAAGTAAGGAGTATAAAGCATGATCATTGATAGCAGAATATTCAAACGACATTGGCTATAACTAGATCTTTGTTACAAAACCAGATTTCATATTTCGGGGTAGTTTTGATCACTACCATAGTGACGATAACGTATCTCAACATCTTCAAAATTATTGTTTTGATGACAATTAGCACAGAAGGTTTGAAACATCAATAACGTAATCCTTTGTTTGGACTCAATTGAATTTTTTGACGTTTTCTTTCAAAAACTAATACACCCAAAAGATGGACAATGTTGCTGCATACATTAAGGGGTAAAAATAAAAAACATTTCTCAATATTTTTTGGCTTCAAAAACAAATGAAATTCTACCTTCATGCAATTCCATAGGTCTTCCACTGTTCCTTTGTTTATTTTTTATTCAAACTTAGCCATTTGATAGGGTTTTTAGCCATTTGCTCTATAGGGGAGAATGAGGATACTTGATCCCTGGGGATACTTGATTCCTTAGCTATATCTCGAAACTGGAATGTCTTACATAGATCAAATGTTCTAGAAAAATGTGCCAAAATGAGCTAAATAACAATGCTTGTAGTTTAAAAAATTTTAACAAAATAATTGTTTGAGTAATTGAACTTTGTTTGAAAAATTTCTCAAAATGTAACTTGAAGATCTTTTTTCATCATTTTAAAATGTTCCTTACATGGGAAAATTACGAGAAAAAAAATTTGTTCCAATGTATCAATCGTTCGAGCATAAAATGAACTTCATAATGCCATATTTTCAAAGCAATGGAAAACTCTCAACTTTTTTCAAAAAAAGTTTTCTAAAATGTTGATTATGGGTACAATTGATCCCCTAAAGTTGGGTACAATTGATCCCCCTTTCAAACGGCATATTCTTCTTCTGAATTGATCGTTATGATTGCTGATTATGAAATTACTAATATTTATCCAAAAACTAATATTTATCAAACAATTGTCTGAAGAAAAGAGCAAAAATAATTAATTTTCTCTTAATTATAAAAAATAGCGCCTTAAGGTATGCAATGTTATTAGCGTTGAGACAAAGTTATAGAATTTTCTTCTTATGTCTGCTATAAATTGTGGAATGAGAACAAACATGACCAAAATAGTCAATTAACATTCTATCTTGGGGTTTTGTTTAATTTTTATACAAGGATTAGGGCTTCCTGAATGAAAAATCAAGTCTCCTTCAATAGGGGATCAAGTCTCCCCTAACTTCAGAAAAATCGCAATTTTTTTACTCCCACGAAAATGCTTCTAGTTCATCAACGGGTTCAAGTATCGATCTAATTTTTGGAGCATAGAAACTTGAAGTTACAAGCTGCCAGAAAATGTCAAAGGCGGCGAGTTGCTAAATTTTTCCAGAAAGATATGGTGAAAATAAGAAAAGGGGATCAAGTATCCCCACTCTCCCCTACAGGCTTTCTCATAGAAAATGTCCAAAAATTATCTTAGAATAACCATAAAATAACTCTTAAATTATACCTATTCAAAAAAAAATTCACATTAAACATTCCATATGCTTCTAAATGCTATCATTTTATCAGGAGATGTGTTTGTTTATCTATATGTCTTCGAAAAAACTGATATTTTAAAACTTTAAAACTACATTTTAAGTAATATAAATAAACTCCAACTACCCACCAAATTAAGCCAATTTGAAACTCAATTTATAGGCTTTCAAATGTTGATAACAGTTTTCAGATACTGAAATTTCAGACTTAGTTAATGAAGATTATTTGCAAAAATTTCATGTTGATCAAAGTTACCCCGGTGATCAAAGTTCTCCCAGATTATGGTACACAATTAATATTATCAGCTCAAAACTGTCTCGCCTCTAGGATTTGTCGATCTTGGATCAATCTTTGAGAGATCGATCTTTTGAACATAGGGGAGATGAGGGCATAACGAGCACCCAGGGCATAATAAGCACTTCTTTTTTCTACATAAGTACGTATTTTCTTAAACAAATTTTCATGAGGATTTGTTTCGTTTTACCTCTAGTATTAATTTTTCACCAAAAAAGAAATATCCTTTTCATTTTTACAGAAATATTAAATAATAACCAGCAAGGTTCTCAAGTGACGAAAATATTATTATTTTTGAGCACCACCAAATAAGCTTTTATGACTTTTAAATCATCTTGATCTGAAATGTACGCACTGCAACATGATCTACATATTGTTTCTCAATTTTCAACATCATAAAATTTTTGATTTTTCACCTTAATCAATTTTAAAACGCTTTTTTACTTTAATTTGTTCACTAGAGGCGAACAGAGCACTATCAATGAAGGCATAATGAGCATTTTCTGCCGGGGAATCTAGCAGCGAATTCAACTCGATGAAGTCAACTGAATAATAGAGCTACAGCTTGACTTGTTTCGTCTGTCGATTTGGCCTATTGGTAAAGTGTTGGAGAGGTAATCAGTAGACTCGAGTTCGATTCCTGTACGAGGGGATTTTTTTTGCACATACCAATAATGATTGATTTTTTTTATTGTTACATTATACGGCTAATAGCATCAAAGCATCATCTGTCAAACAAAACACCAGAAACATAATGTATGAGCATGTATTAATTCTTTGAATTCTACAAACAGAACTAGATTATTTTGTTATTACTTGGTTTGATAAATCTACGCCTCACCGTTTAGTGCAATCATGATCATGGATGATAAATGAAAAAAAAATCACCTCGACCAGGAATCGAACTCGAGCCTACTGATTACCTTCCCGACATCTTACCAATAGGCCAAATCGTCAGACGAAACAAGTCAAGCTGTAGCTCTATTACTCAGTTGACTTCATCGAGTCGAATTCGCTGCTAGAATCCCCGACAGAAAACGCTCATTATGCCTTCATTAATGGTGCTCATACTGCCTCGGGGGGTTTCTCGTTATGCCTCTACAGTGACTGGTTTTCAGCTTTCGGCAAAAATTTTCAAAATGCATTTTTAAACGTTTTTATCTACTTTTTCAAGTTTCATCCAATAAGGCAATAGATTATTTGAGTGTCTGAACACGAAACAATGATGTAATTCACATATTACAGCTGTCCTCTATGGTTAAATAAGCGTTCTCCTTAAGGTGGCCATTATGCCCCCATCTCCCCTAAGTTTTAGATTTTTGGATAGGTCCTGTAAATTAAAGAAATCGATTAAATCGGTTTATTTTCGATCCAGTTTATCTATATTTTGATTTTTTTTCTATTTATTCCCGATTTAATAGATAGCGCTTTTTACCTCTAAACTCTTGAGGAAGAAGTTAACGAAAATTCCATAGAACGGTCACCTGAAGCTTACTCAGCCTTGAATACTGTCGAAACTCGCTAGAAGGCTGTTCAACTTTTAATCGAGATAAAAAGTATTTCTAGACAAATATAGCGTTAATTTTTTGTCTACATTTGAATCATTATATTACTGAAATTAATATTTTATTATTGCCTTTACACTTCAAAAAATCTATATTTGGAAAAATTTGGTTGCTTGAAGAATTGAACTCAGGCCTCCCAGTTGATAGCTGAACACGTTACCATGAGCAAGACCATGATCTGAAGCTGCATTGATGGTATTTAAAATACCAGCGTAAATAAAAATTCACAGGCTTTTCAAAATTTGCATTTCACCAACTTAAAATGGTTGAATATTTTCAATCAGTCAGGTTAAAATATTTAGACTCATTCATATCTAATGCGCTATTAATTTAAACTTGAAAGTAAGTCGCATGGAGAAATGCATAGAGGACGATGATGATACTTGATACTTGATTCTTTCGCTATATCTCGAAAAAGGAATGTCTTACAAATATCAAATGTTCTAGAAAAATGTGCCAAATAGAGTAAACAACAATGCTGTTATCTCAACAAATTTTAAAAATATTATTTTTTGAGTTATTGAACTTTGTTAGAAACATTGAACAAAATGTGATTTGAAGATCTTTATTAATCACTTTAAAATGTTTCCCACATTAAAAATATGTAAAAATATTTTTTCCAATATGTCCGTCGTTAGATTTTAATATGAACTTTATAATGCCATATTTTCGTAACAATAGAAAACTCTCAATTTTTTTTTAAGTAAAAGTTTTTCAAAATGTATGTTGATCCCTAGAGTGCAAAAGGATATTCATTTCTTGTGAATGGACCGTAATTCTTGGTTATAAGGAAATAACTAATATTTGTCCAAAAGCTAATGTTTATCCAGTAATTATTTGTTAAAAAGGACTTAATAATTCATACTGTTCTTTTAAACTAGAAAATAGCGCCTTAAAGTATGTAATGACTTTAGGATTGTATAGAAACTTTTTAAATTCTCTTTAGAAATGTTTAAATTTTAGAAATTTGGAACTTTAGAAATTAAGAAATGAAATAAGAACTAATATGGCAGAAAATAGTCAACAGACAAGTCTCCTTTAGTGAAGGATCAAGTCTCCTGTAAATCACATTTTACCTTAAAAAATATCACATCACATCTACGAGTTCATGTGTCGTTCCAACTTGTGGAAAATATAAACTTAAAATTACACGCTGTCAGAAAAAGTAATAGGAGTCGAGTTGCTAAATTTTCCCATAAAGATATGATGAAATTAAGAAAAGGGGATCAAGTATCCCCATTCTCCCCTATATTTATTCCGTTTTTGATATGTCATACACACTCAACCAAATTCGTGAAAAGTTCAATATGCTGATGTTGAATATGAAAACATATTTTTCATAAATCATACATTTGATATTCAAATGTAGATAAAGATTTGATGTGTTTCAAATACTGAAAACCGACAATGTGTTTGTTAACTTTGAAATTATATTTTGGCACTTGATTTTCGAAGAGTTAATCTAATTTTCATTTATGCCGTAAATCCTAATCTTTTGTAATCTAAAAAAAGCTTGCTAATCATATGTTACGTTGCCAATAATGAAACACTGCTAGCATTGACGTTTCGCCAAACAAGACCTTGACGCGTACCGGTCTCTGCTGGGAAGAGCGAGGTCGTGTCATAAAATCAGCACTTTTCACGGCATGTGTCGGATAAAGATTATGTATTCCGCATGAACCCATGTTGGCGGGAAAGTTGTTCCCATCCGGTAGACTAGACTGGTGGATGATAACCAGCCGGAGACCCGCCGGAAAGATCACACAGCCCTGGTTTTGGTAAGGCAAGGAAATCATAAAATGTTTCAACTTTTCTGCCGACGGTGCTCTGTTTAGCATTATCAGCCAAAGTGTCTGCTTGGAGGGGTACAAATTTTCGCGACTAAATTAAGTTAAGATAGTATGAAGCTCGAGAGATTTTAATCAATGCAATCTTTTGCATCATAAAATTTTAACACATATTTTAATTCCCGAAAATTTGATGAAAGTCAAATTACTTTCAGATTGTCATTTTTCGTGGCACTCGAAGATATTGCGCCGTTTTCCTTCATTCAAGTGGAACATTCATTATTTCCTCTGAGTTTCATTGGCAGCCACAATAACCGTTAAAAAATCAAGTCATTGTGGTTGCGAAACCAGACACATATGGGGAGATTTTTTATTGCCACGTCACGTAAATAAGAACAAAGGATAAAAGTTTTGGTTCGATCAAGCTAGGCAAGTGCTGGACCGTTTTTCTCAATCAGATTTGCAGTTTGACGAATCATCGCAAAAAAATGAAATTTTGCTTCGATAAGCTTAATCAGACCAATTTAGAAGAAAACTAGAAGGAAATAAAACATGATTAAGGTGACATGTGTCTGGACGCACGAAATCTTTCTACCTCTGTTAATTTTTTTTTTTTAAATAAGATTTCAATACCATTTCTGGGTATTGGCGACGTTTTTTCCAAACAAAAGTCAATCAAGGTTTGTGTAAAGAAACACATGGTTAAGACCAAACCTTTTTTTCATAAATTAGCGATTTACAACGATTATCCCATGAAAATGTTATTTTTTTTCTAGGGGAAAACTGTACAACACGCACCAGTTAAGCAGAATCGCTGTTTAGAGCAATACCAATCATTTAAGAACCAAATTGAAAGTTTCCGACCATTCAGGGATCAGATTTACGTATTATCAAAAAGGAAGAATATGATGAAAGCGTGATTTTGATTGTATTTTTGTAAAAAATAAACGGGGTAGAACGTTAAAACTAGTGGACAGAACGCATCATACCGAAAGGGTGGTGATGGGAACAATGATTATACGGAATGTTATAATTGAAACATCAAATGTTTCATTACACGTTCATTCAATTTTTGTAAACTTACCATACTTTGTCAAAAAACCTTTCATTATTGCTAATTTTATCGAAAATTTCGCTTACACTTTTTTATATCCTTAAAGGTAAAACGCCTTCAAGTAGGCAACGAAACTTCTTGACTGCTATCTCGCAAACATGAAAGCAGATTATTTTTATCGAATCGAATATTTGTGCACCTTTTTAGCTCGAACAAGGATGGAATTTGTTATAATTATGTATTTAATGTTATCGTAATTTGGGAGTCAGTAGATAAAAAGAATGACATTTTGTATTGATATTCGGGGGTTCTCAAAAGTTAACAGCATTCAAAATATGGCCGTGAAATACGTGGGCTTGCGGGCATTCTGTCCCAATTCTGATATGATTGATTTTAGTTAAAATTTGTGAGAAGTTAGAATAATACAACAATATTTAAAAAAAAAATAATAACAACAAAATATTTACGGCGTGTTCGTAAATTGATTTGTTTGGGTGATGCATCAGTTGATCGATTTTTTTCGGACAAATGTCAATCATCTATTTACGAACGATGCAATCGATAGAAAATATCACTTCATTGTTTTTGTTTACCTGTCTTCCAGCTCGTAAGATTCTGATTCAATTTTCGATGATAGTGCGCTGAGTGAGCTTTATTTTAATGAAATTTCTTCAGAATTCGATTCCGAAGGTGATATTCATAATGTTCGCAGACAGCGCAGGCGATTACAAAGAGTTCCAAATTATTTGCAAATAGTAGCAAAAAAATCAGACTTCGAGTTTTTCGAAACCTTCAGGATCCCAAGAGCCGTCTTCAATCAATTGGTACTTATACTCAGACCACATTGGAGTGCACCCAATGAAGTTGGTAGGCCCAGAATTTCTATTGAAACTGCCGTTTGCATGGCCTTATGGGCATTAGGAAATACGGACCCGTATCGAGGTAAAAAGAAGGATAGATGAATTAATTCCCACGTATATGTTTTTAATTTACCCTTTCGCATTTGTATTTAGTCATTTCAGAGCTTTTCATCGTGAGCAAAAGTACAGCATATTCAACTATAATACGGCTCTGTGAATTAATTTATGATATGCGGAATGTTTTCATAAAATGGCCCAACAGAGAAGAATTTAATGCTGTTCGTGAAGGATTTCGGAATCTATCTGTTTTTCCGGGAGTGTTAGGAGCCATTGATGGAACCCATGTGAATATTGTTGGTCAACAAGATGACAGCTATCTTGATCGAAATCATTCGTATACAGTTCACGTTCAAGTCATTTGTGACTCAACCAAAAAGTTTCTGGATGTGTTTTGTGGATTCCCCGGAAGTGTACACGATCAGCGTGTATTTCGTAACAGCCCAGTTTACCGCTATCTCAGCTCACCTACGTGTAACTTTGCTACAAATGAGCATTTGATTGGCGATAGCGGATATAAATTAGAACCATTTATAATGACCCCCTATAGAAGTGATCATCGATTGACTGTTGAAGAGCGCGAGTACAATTTTCGTCTGAGTAGTGGATGATTGTGGAACAGGCTATTGGGCTTTGGAAAGTGAAATGGAGAAGAATGAAATTTTTGGAAGTATGTAAGCTCGAGAATGCAAAGCTTTTTATTATAACATCTTGTTGCCTACATAATTTCATTTTGAAGAATTCACCACCAACAGACGAAAATCCATTTTCTGGAGGCAGCAACAGGCATCTAATCGATGCTGAGGAGCTGGCAGAGAATGCAATAATTAATAGACGGGCACAAACAAAAAGAAATAGAATTAGAACATTTATTTCACAATATTAAAATGAATTTTTAAATAAAAAATATTAACTCTTAAATGTTTTTTCTTTGTATTCCGAGTTTCATTTCCTCTAACGCAAGTTTGCGCTTCTCCAGCGCAAGCTTCCGCTCGCAAAGGTCATTCCTTCGCGTCAATTCCCTATTTCTGTCTTCTTCTAATTTTAATTTTGCATTTTTGTAATCGTTTTCATTTTGTACTTCCAAACGGCGCTTCGAGGATGGCCTACTAGGTCTTGGCATCAAATTCCTAGGCTCTACATTTCATTAGTGAGTGAAAAAGTAGACCCTATTGTTTCCTCAGGAACATTATACCTGGCAGTCTTTCCGAGAACATCGTCCAATACTTTGAAATACGTCCAAGTAACAGCCTTAGAGCCGGATCGATTCCTGGCATCCAAATTGACGCGGTAGGTTTTCATAAGGTTCGCCCATTTTGAGCTCAACTTATCTGTGCTGCAGTTATGGCCTTTGGCGATCATGTTATCCCTGATTTCACGCCATAAAAGAGGTTTTTTCTTTGTTATGTCCCGAAATTCCTCTTCGAGTTCTAAACGGAAATTGATGAAATCTTTTATTTGTTCATCCGACCATCGCCTGTTGCCATCGTCGATGAACTCATCATCATCCGGTTTCTCTCAAGTAGGGGGTATCTCGGTTTCAGCAGTGGTTTCAGTTTCAAGAGATGATGGTTCCAGACTAAAAAAGTTGTCCACTAAAACTTTTTCTAGTTCACCTAAAGTAAGACACGTAAATACATATCATAAATTTTTTATAACAACCAGCATATTAAACACATACTATCAGATGCAATAACAATTACTTACCAGCCTGAAGAACGGAATCGTAGTATTCACGCCCAAATCGAAGAATTTTTTCTTCCCCATTCGAATTGCAAACCACATAAACAGTTCCGTCCTCGTGGAAAACTGTTTCGGCAATGGTAGGGGTCATTGTATCCATTTTTTCACAAAAATACTTTTAACTTTAGAAATCCAAACAAAAATTGAAACGTAAACAAACAAAACAAATATGTGATTTTTTATCCAAAAAGTCATTTATCCAAAAAGTCAGGAGAAACGATAAACAGTAGAACCCCGCTAATCCGAACTCCAGTTTTCTGAGCTCCCGCGTTATCCTAGCGATCAGGTTGACACAAGATCCGTGCTTTGCGCCCGGATGGTACGCAAATGAATGTACAGTAGAACCTGCTTACCCGAGATAATCGGAGGGCCACCTTTGATAAGTGAACCTCGGATTAAACGAATTACATTGACAAACCCTATCCATTTGCTCTAGTATTGCATATCATCCAGGCGCATCACTTGTTTCTTACATGGATTTTATTTTTCTATTTTAATCGACGTTTCTCGCAACTTTAGACTTTAAACTGGCGAAGAACGTCAATTTAATAGCTTAACAATATATGACGATGATAAAATACATTTTTTAAAGTATTTTGTATAGAAATGGAGGCTCGTATAACGTGGAAGCTCGGATACCCGGAGCTCGGATGAGCGGAGTTTTACTGTACATATTTCGTGTTATCTGAGATGGCACTGAGATATTTCAATTTAATCACATATTGCTAATGTCTTGGAGGTTATGAGACTTACATGATAATTATATGTTTTCTATAAAAATGTTCTTGCACTAAACCTAAATATTGTGCTCATTGATCATTGTTTGCATACTCAAAGGCGCTCATCGCGCTCTCTATTTATAACGACTAAAAATGCATGTCTATGAAACCATGTTAAAGTAGGGGAAAACTATATAAGACGCACCAGTTAAGCATAATCGCTATTTACAGCGATACCAATAATTTAAGAATCAAATTGAAAGTTTGCGATGATTCAGGGATCAGATTTACGTATTATCATAGAGAAAAAATTTGATAAAAACACGATTTTGATCTTATTTTTGTAAAAAAAAAACTTAAACAGCCATAAAACAAACCGCGGGGTAGAACGCCGAACTGGTCGTTGAACTGGACGTTGAACTGGTCTGACCCGTTCCACCTTCCAAGCTACGAAAACCGCTGCAACCTCATTAGCCTAGACACGCTACAAGCCCGTCGAGCTGTCACACGGGCCTTGTTTGTCTCCGATATCCTGACATCGAAAATTGACTGTCCTTCGCTTTTGAAATCGATCAACATTAGTGTAAGACCTCAAGGACTACGGAACCGGAATTTACAGCTCTACACTCCCCTTCGTCAAAACAACTACGGGGCAAATAGTGCATTGATCGGCGTGATCAAGACGTTCAACCATTACTCTGAACATGTTGATTTCGGTACATCGAGGGATTCCTTTATAAGGAAAATTTTAATAGCGTTTAGGTCAAGGCAGTTTGTGTAAACTTTTTTTTTATAATTCTAATTATTTTGTTTTGTATCCATTTAATTATTGGGATCAACATGTGATCCGTTGATTTGTTACCAAATAAATAAATAAATAAATAAATTTTTGTACACCAACAATACATTGGCAAAAAAAAAAACATTTAGATATTATTGCTACACTTATCGAAAATTTCGCTTTTCAAAATACACTTTTCTTCATCCTTATAGGTAAAACGCCTTCAGGTAGGCAACGATATTTAATTTCTTGACTGATATCGCGGCAAACATGGCGGCGGTTATCTTTTTCGAATCGAATATTGGTGCACCTTTTTAACTCGAACTAGGACGAAATTCGTTACAATTATGCATGCGAAATTTGGGAGCCAGTAGATAAAAAGAATGACATTTTGTATTGATATTCGGGTTTTCTCAAAAGTTAACAGCATTCAAAATATGGCCGTGAAACACGTGGTCTTGTGGGCATTCTGTCCCAATTTTGATATGGTTGATTTTAGTTAAAATTGGTGAGAAGTTAATAAAATATAACAAAATATTTACAGTCTTCCGAAAGTGCTTACGAGTGGAAAAACGATAAGCTTTAGTTTCATCAGATTGCGCAGGCTGGTTTACCATAAAACCTTATGGTAACCCACCTTATAACCCATGAAAAATAACAAGTTTCATGTTGATTTCATAAATCCTTCTATTTCTAGGAACTAAAATCGTTTCAATGAACTTTTCATGTAATAAATGATGAAAAACCTTGTTTGCTACAATAAAAATGAAGAAAAACCTCATTAGAAGCCAAACGTTAGTGTATTTTTGAGAAAGATTGACATAGGCCATCTTACCCCGCTGGGGCGTCTTGTACAGTTTTCCCCTAATTATTGTAAGCTGTATTCATTTCGTAGTTTTTGTATAAGATGTGAAACAACTTCATAAAATTGAAAAAATACGTTGGTTTTCCTGATCAAATGTCTTTCAACAAAAAAAGAGTACATTTGGTAAAAGTTCACAAAAAGAAGAGTACGCCTATTTTTTAGGAATTTGAATCATTTTGCCAAAATTTCGTGTTCGGAACAAATTGTCAAAAACTAATTCCAGAGTTTAGTTTTGATGATAATGAAAAAAGTAAAACATTTTTTCTAAAATGAATTTGGCCAGTTTTCAAGTTGCTGATTTACCAAAGTAAATTTCGATATGTTTAGAACTGAATCAAAACAATATATTGTGTGATTGTTGGAAACACGTGTCAGCAGTTGTTGTTTACCATTGATTCCAAAAGCTGAATTTAAAAAACCAACCAAAAAATTATATTATCCTTGCGGATAAAAATCTCAGAAAAACGACTGAAAAACGATGCTGGCACCTTAGAGATAATGCAACAGCAGGGTTAGATGCGAATTTTGTATACCAAAACACTTATCCAAGTTTTATTCTTATGGATATAATGTAACAAAGTTATAGTTTAATCATAACAAAATGATGATGACATAGTTTCTCGTGAGATAGTTTTTTAGAGTGTTGAATCGCATAGAACATTAAAAAATGAGCAATAGATGTACAAATATTTACATTTTTCGATGCCGAAAAAAACTTTTCTTTACGGATTGGCTAAATGAAAGTTTGTAACTTTTTATAGCTTTTATTATTCTATACCAACACTGTTGGCGTAAAAATATTTTTCAGACAATCACTAATTTTTTTTTTTCAATAAATATTTATATACTTAATTCAGTTACTAGTCTGGGCTAAAATGCAAATCAAAGATTCACCTTTCGTTTTCAAATGATGGAATATGATTTTTTTGTATCACGCGTTTTAAATTTCGAAATTTCATCCATCCAAACATTATATTTTATGATTTCAGCTAGTAGAATCTTTTGTAGTATTTTTTACCCCTAAATGTATGCATCACCCTTAGGCATGTTTTTTTAATCTTTTATACAGAAAAAAATGTCTTATTTAATTCTAACAAAACCAGAAATTCATCCTATTGGTGCTTTGAGCGTTATGACATCACAAATATATCGAAAACTATAAATTTTCAAACGTTTTCATAAAAAACTAAGTTTGTTGCAACTTACCCCTTATTCTTAGTAGAGTGGAAATCGCACGTTGTTAAAAATTTAAAAATAACTTCTGACTACGTCAATTTTATGTCCCATCAACCTTAAACTTTTGATGAGCAAGCGGTATGATAATCTGTGGGCATGAAGTTTTTAGAAGCCATTGAAGTTGAAAAGTTTTGCATGTTGCCCCAGTTGACGGTACACGACGTTGGAGAATGATGACTTTAACCGAGGTAGTGGGAAAAGTAAGTAATTATCGACGAAACATTTTTCTTCTGTCAAATATTCACTTTTTCAATTATGTGTATCTCGTCATTTATTGATCAATTTTGATTTTGTTCTGTTGCATAACAAAGAAGAAATATCCACCTTTAAAATGATGTACCGTAAAACGGGGTAAGATTGATCCCTTTTTTCAATATTTCTCGATTATTTTTTCTGTTAAGGGGAATTTGGCATGTTTCATATTTTTAAAATAAGTGCTGGACTCCTATGAACATAAAACATGGTTGCAAAAATTTATTAGATAGACAACTTCAAATTCGATTTGAAAATCCATTTCGTCTTTGTTTAGAATTTGATGCTTTGGGGTTACATTAATAAGTCTCTATTTTGACGGTTTTAACGAGTTTTCATGATCATAAAGGATATAAAAACCCTTCATAATACAATACTTACAAATGCTAGTAATTGATAAAATAAGGCAGTTCGTCTGTTAAGGCCGAACAACAATTAAAATCAAAAGATGGACAATGATGCTGCATAAATTAAGGGGCTAAATTTTTAAACATTACTTATAAAATTTTGACTACAAATAAAAATGAAAATTTGCTTTCATTCAATTTTATAGGCCCTCGCACTATTTCCCTTTAATTTTTTTCTTCAAACTTTACCATTTGATAGGGTTTCTAGCTTTTTGTCCTAGATTGGCTTACTCTTGGAAAACATCCCTGTTTTTCAAATATCAAAAATATACTTCCACAATACAACAAAAACTACACCAAAACTTTAAATTTACTAAGAAAAAAAGTTGGACTGTCACATAAATCAACCTGCTGCTTCTAAACGCTTTGATTTCATCAGGAAGGGTTTTTGTTTGCGAGCCTTCGAAAAAATAGATATTTTAAGATTTTTAAAATAAAATTTCACTTACATTTGAAATTTTCAAAAACAAATCAATTTTTTTCCCAATTTGAGACTCAAGATGTAGGTTTTTAGACGTAAACATTTTTTTTAAAAGATGTTTTAACTTTATACTTAGAAATCGATGATTCTGTGAAAAAATTTCATTTTGATCAAAGCTATCCCGGTGAACAATGTTACCCCGTTTTACGGTAATTCAAAATCAAATTATCAAAATGATATCATTTATCTTCTTGTCACGAGAATAGAATGAAATGATACCCGAGTTATGAAATTTTAATACCATCTTGAATAAATTATCCACTCAACATTTTACAAAGGTTTCTAATAGGATCTGTTACATGGCACATTCACATCTCCAAAAGCACTCGATGCCGAAACTTTTTCAATCAGCATTGTTGCTCTTTTTGAGACCGTTTATCTGGAAATGCCAAAAATTAGCGTGTTCCGAGAAGATATTTTGCTGAACACGCCAAATTTTGCGCCATTGTGTAGGCAATAACCTCACACTCTCCGCCAAAGGCTGGCGAACCAAATGAAGCGGTTCGTTACACACAATTAACGTGAATGATTTAATCCGCTTAGCTAATGAGCACTGGGAGGCAACATTAAAACATTGTTATTCGTACATGAATGGTAGCGGTTTGTAGTAGGTTCCATTTCCGGCCAGGTTGTTCGATATTCAGATGTGGAATAGAAATTGGATGAATCACTCATGTATTTTTTTTTTGATTATTCTTCTCTTCAGTCAGCTACATTTATCAAAAGTGAGCTTATTTCATGATTTTTGTGTAATGTAAAACGTAGAATAAATTTTCAGATAACTATTTGCCTCAACACTTCTATCAATGTAGCCCACTATCTTTCGGTGTTAGCGTGGCCATTGTTGAGAAAACTGAACAAATAAATAAGTTTTTCTTTATTACTTTCGCACTCCCTCGACACCAGCCATGTCCATCTGAAACCGATCGATCAATAGTTCCTGAGGAACCATTACTTTTGAAGAAAATGAAGAAGAGAGAACATGGAGCCGAAAGCAATAAATATAAAAGTTCAGGTGCACTGTTTGCCGATCGTTAATCTTCTCTGTCCACAATGATGTAGTCATAAAACAAATAATTCGTCGATTAAAGCGAATCGAAACGTCTCACACGGTCGGTGGCTCAACCGCAAATGATGGTTAAATGAAATGGCTTATCCATTTCTACTCGCACGTAACAATTTTCCGGGAACAACAATAAACGCAGTCAGTTAATTTTTGCGTCATTTCGAAAGCGTCGATAAGTAACTTTTGACGAACAACAGAACATTTAGATGCAAATGTTTATCAAGTTTCTCGTCATTCAATCACAATGTGAGCGAAGTTCATAGAAAATGTTCTCAGCTGCTATTTAAATTCGGAACTTTATACTTTCTGCACCAAATCAACTATGCTGAAGAAATGGCATGGAATGTCCAAATCAAACGAAAGAAAAAACTGTAAAGCGAGTAAGCTGAAATCTCAAGTTCGTGGCATTTATCCACCAAACAGCGACAGCATTTTTCTGTTTATAGTCGGGCCAGGCCGTTTTACGACGTGCCAACAGTAAATCGTACACACGAATACGGATTTATATTTACTAGCGAGTATACAATATTACAGTTCCAAAGGAGGATGGTTCATTGCATCCGTTTTGATGCGAAGCAATTCCGAGAGCGTCCGTCCCATTTTTCCACCACCCGAGCACGCGAGTACCCATGAGCAGCCGTGGGGATGAAAATAAGCAACTGGTAAGATCAACAAGCTACAAGTGAAATTCAGATTTTGGTTACAATTATTTGATAACACAAGGGAACAACATCTTTGATGACCATGTAGAAATAAATGATTCTGGAAGATTGTCAAAGTATTGAACCATTCGTCAGATTTTGTCTGTCACCTTCATTTAGTTTTGGTGATATTACGTGTAGAAATTTTCAAATTTATCAGTTTTGAGTAAAATAGATCTCTGATAACTAATAAATAATAATCCGAAATGAAAACTAAAAACAGATATTGAATCCATCAATAATTCTTCATTCAATCAAGGATTCAGATCTTGCATAGATATTTTAGTTACAGAAATAAAACGTTGAAAATAAAAAAAAATCTGATAAAATTTTGATAGTAAGCTTAAGGTTGTTCTTCAGCTTCGAGCCGATATGATTTTTTTCGCGGAAATCTGTTTTAAAATTATCATTCAAGCCTTTTTATTCAAAATTTTTTTTTTTGCCAGAAATTATTGAACACAATTATTCTAATACATATTGAACAGGTAGGGGAGAGTGGGGATACTTGATCCCCTTTTCTTATTTTCACCATATCTTTTTGAAAAAATTTAGCAACTCGCCGTCTTTGACATTTCCTGACAGCTTGTAACTTCAAGTTTCTATGCTCTAAAAATTAGAACGATACTTCAACCCGTTGATGAACTAGACGTATTTTCGTGGGAGTAAAAAAATTGCGATTTTTCTGAAGTTAGGGCAGACTTGATCCCCTATTGAAGGAGACTTGATCTTTTATTCAGGAAGCCCTAATCCTTGTATAAAAATCAAACAAAACCCCAAGATAGAATTTTAATTGACTATTTTGGTCATGTTTGTTCTCATTCTACAATTTATAGCAGACATAAGAAGAAAATTCTATAACTTTGTCTCAACGCCAATAACATTGCATACTTAAAGGCGCTATTTTATATAATTAAGAGAAAATTAATTATTTTTGCTCTTTTCTTAAGACAATTGTTCGATAAATATTAGTTTTTGGATAAATATTAGTAATTTCGTAATCAGCAATCATAACAATCAATTCAGAAGAAGAATTTGCCGTTTGGAAGGAGGATCAATTGTACCCAACTCTAGGGGATCAATTGTACCCATAATCAACATTTTAGAAAACTTTTTCTGAAAAAAGTTGAGAGTTTTCCAATACTTTGAAAATATGGCATTAAGAAATTCATTTTACGCTCGAGCGGTTGATACATTGGAAGAAATATTTTTTTCATAATTTTCCCAAGTAAGGAACATTTTAAAGTGACGAAAAAAAATCTTAAAGTTACATTTTGTGAAATTTTTCAAACAAAGTTCAATTACTCAAACAATTATTTTGTTAAAAAATTCTAAACTACAAACATTGTTGTTTTGCTCATTTTGGCACATTTTTCTAGAACATTTGATCTTTGTAAGACATTGCAGTTTCGAGATATAGCTAAGGAATCAAGTATCCCCAGGGATCAAGTATCCTCATTCTCCCCTAATGTTATAATTATTGAACACGTAACGATTGGAATAATTGTATATATTTAGGAGTATTTCGCTTGATAGCTTGATGCTTTGCATGGACAGTTTTGGTCTAAGAAACTGTTTGTTTAATA
Source organism: Uranotaenia lowii (assembly GCF_029784155.1). Lineage (NCBI taxonomy): Eukaryota > Metazoa > Arthropoda > Insecta > Diptera > Culicidae > Uranotaenia > Uranotaenia lowii. The sequence goes on from NC_073692.1 coordinate 265,571,496, forward strand.
GACTTAGTTGAAAATACTCATAACATTATTGTCGAGATCGACCGACCTATCCTGAATCGATTTTCACTATATTTTCCTAACTTCAAACAAACGGTTCCACAATTTTCTTTCACTAAATTTTCAACCTTTTTCTCGCACGAAAAATAACGCGATACATCGCTTACGAAATTAGTCTGTTAGGTAACTAAATTGTCGTTTCCTTTCGATTCCCGTCTAACTTCCTTCTTCTAAAACTCTACACAGTCTTTCTCTCAAATTGGAAAGAACGCTCTTGAACACCAAAATCTCCTGAGCATAGATGCCACACCTACCGATTTTTCGGTATTCATACCGATTTTTGGGCGAATTTTTATCCAAGAATCGGTATATACCGAATACCGATTTTTGGCAAAACCTACCGATTTCATACCGATTATTGAAAATTTCGTTCCGACAGAATTTTTTTTTCCAAATTTCAAAACTTTCGTTTTGCCTTCTTTTTAAATTTTGAACCAATATAATTCTAGTGCCTATTTAGCTAGCAAGTCTCAGAGTATTCGAAAGCATCTTTGTGTTCTATGCCAACTCTCTTGAGATCGAATTTTGATTTTCAAATAACGTGGTAGATTAGGGAGTGTAGCAGTTTAAGACATGAATACATCATGTCTTAAAGTTGTATGTTAAAAATTTAGGAATTTAAGATAAGTGTACGCTCTTGATAAATAGCACAACCCGAGCAGACTTTTATGGCAAAATTATAGCAAATTTTGCTATCACGCCCTGAGAGCCAAATTTGCTCTCATTTTGCTTGACATAAGGCACACAGCAAAAATGAGAGCACAAATTTTCATACTTGGTTAGCAAAGTGATACCAAATTTTGCTAAAACTGAGACCCTAACTACAGCTTGGAGAGCACAATGATGCTAATATAAGGCATCACATAATTTCTTATGAAAGCAAAATTTAGCATCATTAAGCTTTCAAAACGATCTTAAAACGAGGCATCATTTGGATCTCCAAAAATGCAAAATTCGGCATCGCTTTGCTAGCCTCGTAAGAAAATTAATGCTCTCATTTTTGCTGTGTATCACCTTAAATCAAACAAAATGAAAGCAATTTTGAATTTCAAGGCGTGATAGCAAAATTTCATTTAAATTTTCTCTAGGAATAGTGCTCGCGAAACCTTCCAAGTTATTTAAAACCGAGTTGGATGATAAGCGCCTTTGTGTAGGCAGCGTTTTAGACTCTGAAAGTATAAAAAAACGAAATTAAATTTTGTTCTAATCGTTGCATACACAAAGGCGTTTAAACTGCGGCCTCCAACATGTCGAGTCATATTTTACTCTCTTTTCGGAAATTTGTATTCCTAGAAATAGAGCAGTACAACGAAATTGACCCATTCAATATTTTGCTCCACAATTTAAACAAAAAAAAGTCCGGTTACCATGATCTTAGAATGTTAATGGTTTTGGGATCCTTTTTGAACAACTATGCTGCCGCTGAAGGCATAATTGTCACATGTTACATTCTGAAATTTCCTACTTTTTGGTGTCTAGAGGACTAATTTCAAAATTTTTGTTTGCCGTTTTTTGATAGAATAGAAACATCAAGTTCAATCTAAAAAAGATGTTTTTATTAAATAAAATAAAAATATTCATCGCTACGAGGCGGTAGACACCAAAATAGCTCACATATCAAAATGTAACATGTGACAATTATGCTTCCAGCCGCAGTATGCAGGTTTCAAGTTTTCTGAAATTTGAATTGAGTTGAAGAAAAAAAACTATATAGACTAATAGCAATGTAATATCACATCAGCTTGTCAATTTGAATGGGAACTTGTATTACAAAACTGAAAATTACCAAATTGCAGGTATTCCCGATTCGCTAGCAACCTGAACTAACGATACTCACTCACCCGAAGCATTGTATAGCAGTATGACAATAGCATTACTAAAGGCGATATTCATATCATAAAAAATGTATGTATTAGAATTTGTGTTAAAAATATCGCCTTCAGTTATGCAATTCATTCAGCATAACGTCTGCTTATGATTTTATATTAATGATCATTGAATTGTATCAATTTTCATTTATCCATTACTACGACATGGAATTTGACGGCTTCAAAATTAAATTCCCTAAGGCAACGATGGTTCTATTTTGTTGCTGCTTTAACGATTGGTAGGTTTTCCGAACATGGGACACCAGCGACTCGTACGGCAACCAAAGCATATCGCAATCGGCGTCTAGTGTAAACTAAAATGTAATTCTAAAAACCTAATCGATGACGTGTTGCAATTATAGGAAGTTGTTACGTTTTACAACTTTTTACAACTTACTGGTAAAGTCCAAAAGAAACCAGCAATGCAAGGGTTGAAAAGCGATCGCACAATTGTCCACAATCTCGTTTTCCCGGAATCGGTTGTCGCACCCTACCTTGCAGGTTGTAACACTGACGTGATAACTTAGGATGCTCCTGATCGAATCGTTGTAGGTACTCCGATAGAAGCACACATTATCGGAACATTCTTGTTAATAAAACAAAGTTTCCTCTAAAAATTGTCAAAATTCAAATTCAATCGTAAATTTACCTGTATTCCGTTTCTGGGTTCTCACCATCATATTAGTTTTCTTCAAGACAGTCGTTTCATTACACACCGATCCGCTTTGCTTCGGCCCAGACGCAATGGATCAACTCGAAATCGTGACCATTCTCGGCCAACACTCGCCGATAAATAACCGCCTAATCCATGTAAAAAAATGTTGAAAAAAAGCCTTTAAATTAGTGGATTCATTAAAGGGTTTACAGTAATCCTACCTGTGCATAACTGTACCTAATAGATGGATGAGAAAACACTGACTGAAGTGAATTCCTGTAGGTTCAGAATTAGGTATCTCCTGCCTGTTCATATCGATAATTCCGCAAGTAATCAGGGAGGCCAGCTTACACGGAACGGTGCACACTTTGGTATGCTCGGTTTCGGTGGTAGATCGAGATCCGGGCTACGGAGCCAGAGCCGTTGTCACCTCACCGGTAACGGCATACACATTTGAAGCCGTGAAATTATTTTCCTCCAATGATCGGCACTTATAATGGCGTCTCGTTGCTTATTTCCTTCCTCGTCGGTGGGCTTAAGCGGGCCATAGACTACACAAATTGGCCTGTACAAATTCGATGATTCCGCGTCGATTGTTTGATCTATGCTCGCCCACACACTATACAAACATATTTCACGCGAACACAAATGATTGCTGGCGAAAACAGCAACAGCAACAAAAAAAACCATCTCCACCCCGGCTGGGAAAATGTTTTGTACAAAATATTTCGATCCCGACCGATTTTACTCCAACCGTTTGGGCGCTCATTCAAGCAGTGCCATACACTATGCAAATCGTGCTCACAGCGACAAAATTTCATCGAATTTCATCGCATTTGTACAAATGTTGTGTAGTCTGTGGCCCGCTTTACAGGTTGTAGTTGTCGCCGGATTGGAATCTTTCTCTTCCGAAGTCCTTTCATCGGTGCAGTTGATCAACTATTCCGTCCGGAATTGGTTCCCTTCGTTTGTCAGCCATCGGGTGATTTGATACCCCAGCCGGGCCCGGTAGGCCGCGTTCCCTTCGAAACCATCCTAGGTTTCCTATTCAACCAGCACCATTTCGACAGCTGCCGGATCGATGGATTTGGTGCACTTGCCCTCGGCTGCTGATATTTTTTGTTTGTTTATGCGTTTTTTGGTTTGTTTTGTTGTGAGTGACAGCAAAACGGCACACACGATGAAAGCGCTGTAGCGCAATCTGGCTGGAAAAAACTCTAGTCTGAACTGATAAATTGAGATTCAGCTTCCTCAAAATTGTTCACAATCCTCCGGAATATCTTTTTATAAGCTTTAATGTTGAATCGATAAATACAAGCGGAGATTCACATGAAACAAGATTTGAAATGTAGATTTACAATACACAATCAAGTAAATGGTGAACTGAGATTTACATAAAACAAACTTAAGAATAGCATGAAAACTCCGGATTTCTTTCTAACCATGCTCTTACAAAGTTACATGGATTTTTTAAACTGTGAATATTTGTTTAAACAAGGGGGTGTTTGTTTGTTTTTGTTTTGATTGATTTTAAACACTGTGCTAAATCTGAAATATAAACAATATTATTTTCTTATCGATTTCTAAAATTTAGATTTCTGTATCTTTTAGCGAAATCAACTTATAGATAATGATTTTTTGTATAAATATTCTTTTCAAGATAATCATTTTGCTTCAAAAAACCAGAAAATGGTTTTGTTTTTAAAGTTGTGATCTCAAATTAGTATTTCATTTTTATATGTGTTGGCCAACATTTGTTGCGTTTTATTTTAAATGCAAAAATTTATTCTGGTAATTTTTTACACGCGTACAACATAGGTATCTACAAATTTTACAAACAAAAAAAACAAATCATGGTTTTAGACTACCAAAAAAGACGTTTATATAAAAATACCGTTTAAATTTTTTCTGTGGTGTAGATGACGCACAAAAATTTACATAAGCTGCGTTTATTAATTAAAGTAAATTAAAGTAAAACCAAATACAAATCTTAAAAATGCAAAATCTGTTGGGAATTGTGAAAAATATTATTTATTTACATTTTGATAACGTGAATAAGTTTTATATATTTTAATTTTCAAAGAAACCATTTTCGTCATGTTTATCTTATGTTGAAAACCACCCTGCACTCCAGTAAGAGATGCACTAGCTACGACAAACATTGATCGAAATAAACCATGATCATTTCATTTTCATACTTCCCTAACTATTTTCTTTTCTTTTCACTAAGTGACGATCTAGACCTCCAAGCAAACAATTGTAAACATACAAAACGAGTTTGGCTTCTCAAAGCCTCAAGGTATGAGCTGTTTCAAATAAGTTATTCCCAATTTTGCATTTGTTGTCGGTTGAAGATATGCGTCAAAAGTAATCTTTCCATAATGGAAAACACAACACCAAATTATGCTATTATTGTGGTATCAAAAGCTCAATTTTGGCTCAGTTTGCTATCATTTTAAATTTAAACTTCATATGTTTTTTTTCGAAATTAAATATAATTTTTTTGGATACCTAAATGATGGCTAGTTTTGCTCTCAAAATAAATGCTACATCACATTTGGCTTGCAGTTGGCTGTTGATCCCTTATTTTGGTCTCACCTTGCTATCAATTAAATATTTTTTTAAACCTCAGCTATGCCTTATTTTGCTATCGTGAAAAATTCAACAGCAAATGATGCTCTCATTTTGCTATTTACACCTCATTTTAGTATCAATATGCTATCGATTTTGACATCAAAGTCTGCTCGGGAAGTCTACAAAATAAAAAAACTCCGATGTTTTTAGAAAACTTTTAGAAAACAGATAAAAATTCTTTTAAAATTTGTGCGCTGTTTTGGCAAAGCTCTAAAACATTAAAAATATTTTAAAAATACAGTGTTGGAGGGGGTCAATGAACTTGGTCGTCACTATTACCTATTGGTCTTCGATAGCTGGTGCTTCCGGTCCTCCGTCCAACATCGATGCTATTGTTGCGGCTTCCCAATGTTGCTGGCTCACGTATCAAGTGATTATTCCGGTGGGTTTCCTTAGTGTCCCAATTACAAAAATGACTACACTCAACACGCGCGACTTTAGTAAAACAAACAACTTTAATTTACTTAATTTATTACAACGAAACTTAAGCTACTTAGACTTATATATACGGAAACGTGCGAGTAAACTGGATGATGACTCTGATCGAACTGGTCCATCGATCATCGGCTAATCCCCAGCCACCCGGCTGTGGTGAATAAAGGCCTTCGTGGAGAAGATCATTTTTTCGGTCGCCTATTGTTCACGATCGTGGAAAACTCTCCCAGTGGCCCACCGTACCGATAAGAGGAGGCATTGATGATCGAATGTAAGTGGCGTAGATAGGGGGTGGTTACCTTCGTACATACAGAGTTCCACACAACAATAAAAATTCCCGGAGATCACGAGTAATTTTGATTTCAACGAAAAAAGTTATGGAAGTTTTGATTTCGTAATTTTTTTTTCTACACCGCAAAAAAACGGGAGTATTGACGAAATTTTAGAGAAATTTTAATCAGAATTGAATTTTTGATTTAAAAAAAAATCAATAAATCAAATCGTTTCGCAGTCTTCAAAAAAGTTGTTAAATGAGTCAAGATCTATAAAATCAAATACTTAATAACTTTCGTAAATAATGTGAGAAATAGCTGTAATCTTATCTATTCCAAATTTTAAAAATTTCAGAAATTAATTTTTCCTCAACGTTGCATTTCTGAAACAAAAACATCCAGGCAATATCTGAATCCATTAATGTAGAATAACAAATTGATTCAAAATCACGTCAAAAATTCTGTTCCCCTGTGAAGTATTCAGTATGGAAATACTGAATGATAATAGTTTGTTTGTTTGTTGTTGAATTATAGAGACTGTTGGTACCAATGAAAAACTTTAACGAAAAGATCTTTGAAATGAAACGTAAAATTCTAAATAATTTATTTTTGTAGTCACCTTAATAGAGCCTACTCATAATCGAAATTGCTTAAAGTAAGCTCTGAGTAAAGCTCTCAAAGGTACAACAGAAATGTACAAAGTTCAATAAACGAGTATAGTAAGAACCTTATTCTGCTCGGTTGCGCGTTTTATCCGTCCGCCAAAGGAAAATCCTAAAATTCTCCAATAGAAGATCAAACCTATTAAGTTTCTTCTCAAAAACTTTTAAGTTTATCCCAGCAAGGTGTGCTACTTGTTCTTCGGTGTTAAAGTGGCGATTATAATCTGTGAAGTTTTGATGCTGTTGTGAAGTAATAACATCTTCACCCAAGCGCGCTTAAGCGGCTGCGAGTGACGATATTCAACTGCTATTTATCTGGGCCGTTTGATATTCGCAGGAGAAAAACGGTAGCAAACCCTTCGGAACATCTGGTAAGCCCGATCTAGCCCCAACAGAGACTTTAACTCAAATGATAATAGTGTTTAGAGTGAGTAACACAATAAAGTCGCAGTGGACTGACTTTTTAACAGAAATTTCATGTTTTAAATCGCGATATCAGAAAAATAGCAATTTTTTAAAATATTATTTCAATAAAAATGATTGTAAAAGTTCGAAAAAAATCGGTATTTATACCGAAAACCGAAAACCTAATATTTGAACAGAGGTAGAAAAACGTTAACAGTGGCACAACGATTTTTAATTTATTCTTCTACTGTATATTTATATTGATTTTATTGATCAGTGTTTTACTAGTATTCAATAACTAGTGCTTCTACCCTTATTACTTTCAACATTACCGAGCAACACTTTTCAACTTCAATAGCTTCTAAAAACTTCAAGTCCACAGATAATCATACCGCTTGTATACCAAAAGTTAGGGTTACCATATCCCGATATGCAAAAAATAGTACAATGTAAAAAAGTAAAAAGTAAGGAAAACCTTTTAGAATAAAATAAAAACAGATTTATTTAAAGTCAATCAAATACTGCCAATTTTTTGGGAGTAAAAGGTTTGACTAAGCATTCCAATTTGCGTGGAAAATGCCCAAGTTCATAAAAAATCTATACAAAATCCAAACCAATACAGACCCCGTTAAATTTTGGCAGCATTCGATTTTTGCAACATAATATTTAAGAGCGTGTGTCCAAAAACGAACGGGGTCTGTACTAATATTTTTACAAAATGTATGATTGTTTAGCATGTTTTATCGAAGTACACGTGAAAACAATTTTATTAAATGTAAAATTTGAATTGAACACCGCTGACGTGACTCATGTACCGTGAAACGGGGTAAGATTGATCACTTTTTTCAATATTTCTCGATTATTTTTCTGTTAAGGGAAATGTGGCGTGTTTCATATTTTTAAAACCAGTACTGGACTCCTATGAACGTAAAACATGGTTGCAAAAATTTATAAGACAACTTAAATTTGATTTAAAAATCTTTGTTTAGAATTTGATGCTTTGGGGTAACATTGATCAGTCTCTATTTTGACGATTTTAACGAGTTTTCTTGATTATAAAGAATACAAAACACCCTCATAATATTTACAAATGCTAGAAATTGATAAACTAAGGCAGTTCGTGTGTTTAGGCCGTGCAACAATTATGGAAGAAATTAATTTTATGACCCATTTGATATCTCTTGTAGATTGTTCAACCAAGTGTATGTGAGTTTTGATTTTAATATAAGTAAGGATAGTTTTAAGCGTATTTTAAGTAATCAGTCTGTATGATATTGAGTTATCGAAGACCGTGAACAATAAATAAAAATAAATAGGGGAGAATGAGGATACTTGATCCCTGGGGATACTTGATTCCTCAGCTATATCTCGAAACTGGAATGTCTTACAAAGATCAAATGTTCTAGAAAAATGTGCCAAAATGAGCAAAATATCAATGCTTGTAGTTTAAAAAATTTTAACAAAATAATTGTTTGAGTAATTGAACTTTGTTTGAAAAATTTCACAAAATGTAACTTGAAGATCTTTTTTCATCACTTTAAAATATTCCTCACATGGGAAAATTATTGAAAAAATATTTGTTCCAATGTATCAATCGTTCGAGCGTAAAATGAACTTCATAATGCCATATTTTCGAAGCAATGGAAAACTCTCAACTTTTTTCAGAAAAAGTTTTCTAAAATGTTGATTATGGGTATAATTGATCCCCTAGAGTTGGGTACAATTGATCCCCCTTCCAAACGGCATATTCTTCTTCTGAATTGATCGTTATGATTGCTGATTACGAAATTACTAATATTTATCCAAAAACTAATATTTATCAAACAATTGTCTGTAGAAAAGAGCAAAAATAATTAATTTTCTCCTAATAATAAAAAATAGCGCCTTTTAGTATGCAATGTTATTAGCGTTGAGATAAAGTTATGGAATTTTCTTCTTATGTCTGCTATAAATTGTGAAATGAGAACAAACATGACTAAAATAGTCAATTAACATTCTATCTTGGGGTTTTGTTTGATTTTGATACAAGGATTAGGCCTTCCCGAATAAAAGATCAAGTCTCCTTCAATAGGGGATCAAGTCTCCCCTAACTTCAGAAAAATCGCAATTTTTTAACTCTCACGAAAATGCTTCTAGTTCATCAACGGGTTCAAGTATCGATCTAATTTTTGTAGCATAGAAACTTGAAGTTACAAGCTGTCAGAAAATGTCAAAGACGGCGAGTTGCTAATTTTTTCCAGAAAGATATGATGTAAATAAGAAAAGGGGATCAAGTATCCTCACTCTCCCCTAAATAAATAAAATCGAAAGATGGACAATGCTGCCTAAATTAAGGGGCTAAATTCTTTAACATTACTTATCAAATTTTAACGACAAAAATTAAATTTTCCCTTCATTCAATTCTTAAGGCCCTCGCACTGTTCCCCTTAAATTTGTCCTTCAATACTTTATCATTTGATAGGGTTTCTAGCCTTTTGTCCTAAACTGGCTTACTCTATTTTTTAAATATCAAAAATTCACCTTCAAATGCAACCAAAACTACAGCAAAATTTACTAAGGAAAAAAGTGTAACTGTCACATACATCAATCTGCTGCTTCTAAACGCATTTTTTTTATCAGGAAGGGCGTTTGTTTGTGAGCCTTCGAAAAAATAGATATTTCAAGATTTTGAAAAAAAAAATTGTTATTACATTTGAAATTTTCAATAACAAACAAGTTTATCCCTATTTGAAACTCAAATTGTAGGCTTTTAAACGTAGAAACAAGTTTTAATATATTTTAACTTTGTACTTAGTTATTGATGATTATGTGAAAAACATTTATGTTGATCATAGGTACACAAATAACACACGACGTATTACAGGACACGACACTTAACGTTCTTACTAACGGAAAAAAGGAACTAAAATTACCTTTTTGTCGACCGGTTTCGGGCTCGATGTTGCCCATCTACAGGACGATGTCCGACATGGGCATGGGCAACATCGAGCCCGAAACCGGTCGACAAAAAGGTAATTTTAGTTCTTTTTTTCCGTTAGTAAGAACGTTAAGTGTCGTGTCCTGTAATACGTCGTGTGTTATTTGTGTAGTTAAAATAGGCTTGCCAGATACTTTCAGAAAAAAGCGGGATATTTCACGAAAAAAGCGGGACACAGCCAAAAAAAGCGGGACGTTTAAGAAAATCTTTAAAAAGCTTAATTGTGTAGCCAAACTTATACGATTATCATCAGCCAAAGTTGTTCATAGAAAGTACACTTAGGTTTTTTTTAACGCAGTTTGATTTTGCTTATTTTTTCTTACATGACTTCCATTTACACGGTTTTTTACTATACATATGCACCATTATTAAACACGTTTTTTGAGAGGAAATATTTCAAGTCGTACATGTAAACGGCGGGTTCGTGAAAATCCGCCGTAAAAATCCTTTGTGTCATTTGTATAAAAATTAGTTTGTTTGGTGATTTGTTTAAAAATTTCAAAACTCAAGAAAACTTCCATCTTTATATACTTTGAACAATTGAGTTGAAAAAGCTGGTGTACAATATAAGGCAATTCAACAAAGATTCCGGCGAAAAAATCAATTTCTGTAATCATTTAATCTATAATTATTTGGAAGCAAATTAAACAATATTTTCTTCGTACACTGAACACTTAACTGAATCAGGATCTTGCTGTAATGCAAAGAGCTTTAAAGTTATTCAGTATTGTAAACTATGAAAAATGTCGCTTAATTTTAGAAAAAAAGCGTATGTATTTTAAAGCATTTCTGTTTCTCACAGAATTCAATTCGAGACTAAAGTTTGATTTTTTCCAGTGTTAATCAGTTAACTTTGTAAAAGTTTCCCAAGAAAAAAAGCGGGACATTTTGAGGAAAAAGCGGGACAGCGGGACATTCAACAAAAAAGCGGGACATGTCCCGCTTTTGCGGGACGGATGGCAACCCTAAGTTAAAAGTTCTTACGTTGGCACAACCCACTAAAATGATTGATCATAGGTTCTCCGGGGATCAAAATTACCCCGTTTTACGGTATTCATTTTTTACTTTTTCTCTCTTTTTGTACTCTTTGATAACTGTTTGGGGATTTTTTGCATACTCAAAGGCGTCTATTGCGCTCACTATAAATAACGATTCAAAGATGCCTTCATGAATACGGGATAATCTAAGGATTTCGTGTTTCTGTGGTAAACACACTTCATATAGATACAGAAACAAACAAGTTCATTATTCTTATTAAATTGCTCTCCTTAAAAAGAGAACATTTCGTAAAATTTCCCAGAAAGAAGAGTGTGCTCATTTCTCTATCGAATAAGAGTATCTTCATGTTCTCTTGAAAGTACTGGTGACCCTATCAAAAATTTCAAGGTTGATGGGACATCAAATTGAAGTAGTCAGAAAAATTATTGGTTTCACCAGTTATTTTTAATTTTACAAAAACATGCGATTTTCACCCTTCTAGAAAAAGGGGTAAGTTGCAGCAAACTTTGTTTTTAACGAAAAATTAAATAAAAACGTTTGAAAATTTATAGATTTGATGAATTTGTGATGTCATAACGCATAAATCACCTAAAGCAGTAATTTTTGGTTTAGTTCGAATTAAACTTTACAGTATTTCTATCAATAATATTTTTAAAGAAAAAGAATAATTGCTTCATACATATAGGGGTACAAAATACTAAAAAAAAATCTCTACTAGCTGAAATTATAAAAATTAATTTTTGGATGGATGAAATTTTGAAATTACACACGGGTAATGAAATCAATCATATTCCGGCATATGGAAACAAGATTTAAAAGATGAATCTTTGGTTTTGATTTTAATGCATTTTAGCCCAGACTGGTAACTGAATTATAAGAAAATTTGGTGATTTTCCGAAAAATATCCTAACACCCACTGTGTTGGTATAGGATAATAAAAGTAAAATAAAGTTTTTAGGTGTTATCATTAAGCATATCACATATCATTATCATTAAAGTTTTTAACGGCATCGAAAAATGTAAAAAAAAATTACATCTTTTGCTCGATTTTTTTATTTTTCTATGAGAATCAAAAACTTCATAAACTATTATCATTTTGTAATCTTTAAATGATAACTTTATTACATTATATTCAAAAATTGACCAAGTATTTTGGTAAACAAATGTTGCTTCTAACCCTGCTGTTGCATGATGCCTCGTTTGACGGTCTTAATTTATTCTGAATGGGAATTGATTTTGCTACAATAATAGCTCTTTCACTGACACTTATGACGTTATGAAAAATATGATGTCATAATTTTAATCATCTTGATTTGTGATTGCTGGATATTGCTAGCAAGCCAAATGGACACGTTTTTTGGAGTGATCATGTTACTATGAAATTTTTTTACTATTGTGTTTTTTTTCTTTGTCTTATAGATTGAAGAGGAAAAAAATCAATTTAAAAAAAAAAATAAAAATTATTTTTATTGTGCAGCCCAGGTTCGCAAAAACGTCGAGAACTAAGGGTACAAAATTTCACACTTATACACACACATACACAGACATCGCCAGAACTCGTCGAGCTGTTTCGATATGTAGGGGAGAATGAGGAGAATCCCTGGGGATACTTGATTCCTTAGCTATATCTCGGAACTGGAATGTCTTACAAAGATCAAATGTTGTAGAAAAATTTGCCAAAATGAGCAAAATAACAATGCTTGTAGTTTAAAATTTTTTAACAAAATAATTGTTTGAGTAATTGAACTTTGTTTGAAAAAATTCACAAAATGTAACTTGAAGATCTTTTTTCATCACTTTAAAATGTTCCTCACATGGGAAAATTATGAAAAAAAATATTTGTTCCAATGTATCAATCGTTCGAGCGTAAAATGAACTTCATAATGCCATATTTTCAAAGCAATGGAATACTCTAACCTTTTTTCAGAACAAGTTTTCTTAAATGTTGATTATGGGTACAATTGATCCCCCTTCCAAACGGCATATTCTTATTCTGAATTGATCGTTATGATTGCTGATTACGAAATTACTAATATTTATCCAAAAACTAATATTTATTAAACTATTGTCTGATGAAAAGAGCAAAAATAATTAATTTTCTCTTAATTATAAAAAATAGCGCCTTTGTTATTGGCGTTGAGACAAAGTTATAGAATTTTCTTCTTATGTCTGCTATAAATTGTGAAATGAGAACAAACATGATCAAAATAGTCAATTAACATTCTATCTTGGGGTTTTGTTTGATTTTTATTCAAGGATTAGGGCTTCCTGAATAAAAGATCAAGTCTCCTTCAATAGGGGATCATGTCTCCCCTAACTTCAGAAAAATCGCAATTTTTTTACTCTCACGAAAATGCTTCTAGTTCATCAACGGGTTCAAGTATCGATCTAATTTTTGGAGCATAGAAACTTGAAGTTACAAGCTGTCAGAAAATGTCAAAGACGGCGAGTTGCTAAATTTTTCCAAAAAGATATGGTGAAAATAAGAAAAGGGGATCAAGTATCCCCACTCTCCCCTACCTAAAAAGGAATATCTAAGACCCATAATTGATGATCTCCCAAATCGACCGATAACTTTCTGTGAGAAAGGCGTAAAGATTTGGATTATTTTTTTTATTTATTCTTATTTTCTACGACTTTAAACTGAAACTCACATTTTTACTCCACCGACCAAGCTCATTCGACGTTGTCGTTTTAAATGTAAAAAAAAGTCGGACCTGTGTGCCGTGCGCCAGCCAGCGGGAAACAAATAAAATTGTAATAAAAGCTTTGAGCTTATGAGTAATTTAGAATGGAACCAATGAAAGGGAAACGATGGGACGAATGCAAAAGCCAACGGAAGATTCCGGTTGTATTTTCTCTATGTTTGTCTTCCGTTTCTCGCTCGCGCTCGGCGGAAGTGATGCTAATTTGATATTTATTAGAAACAGAAATGCAATATCGCACCACACGATTGCTCGACTCAAATACGGGATTTACTTTGACGAATGGTTTATCTTGCATCTAGAATCTACCTGGTTGAAGTGCATTCGTGAGAAGGCACTTGGGTCTTAGGGAGTTCTGAAGCTGACTGAGCCAGTTGTAAGAACACAAGTAATATCTTCAAATTGTTATTTAATAAAAAATCAATCAAAATTGTATGAATGTGTTGGTTAAACTAAATAAACCTATTTCAAAAAAAAAATAAGTATTTGGTATTCGTAAATCAATTACAAGACTTGGACCAAATGGGAAGTATTAAAAAACCAGGAACCACTGTACTTTTTTAATCTCAAATTATTTCAAAAGGCCGAGCAAAAACATTGGATTATGCTTTTTACCCAATAGCAAACCTTTCTTAAATATATGTTTCAATTTAAAACGATACATATTAATCAACTGTTGAAAATTGTTGCTGAAATCTCACATATGGCCCATTTCAGCTGTGCGTTGCATTATTTGGAAGATTTTTCTCAATGAATTTGCTGGAAACGATAAACAAAAAAACGGGCTTGTGATAAGCTCAGTTGACAAGTCAGCTGCTTCCTGAGCCGATGTCCGTGAGTTCGAGCCCAAGAGTAAACATCAATCACAGTTGTACCGGATAAGTTTTTCAATGACTGTCTGCCAACTGCATCGTTGATATAAGTCGCGAATGGCATAAAGATGTTAAAACACTACAGAATGCTATAATCGAAACCAAAAAATAATATACCTACAAATTATACATCAAAGTTACACACATATCATGTCAATCTTAAGCAGAATTTTTATAGTATCGAGGATTTCCGCTTTGTTTGACCACGAAATTTAACGAAAATTTGTGAAAATGGTTATCATTTGGTTTTTGTTTTCAATTTGAGTACAATTTTGTATTTGACCAACTTTTTTTTCTTTGAGTCACATCTCGAGATTGATGTTTTTTTTTGCAATCTTAGAACACAATAGAATAATACAGAAATATGAATCATTATAACTTATTTCTGAATGTGTTAGTGTGTTCAGTATTTGTTTCTCAGTATTTAACTCTAAACATGATTTCATGTTTCGGTATAGTTTTGATCACTCATTCACTCATTGAATTCTTAGCCCAATTTCCTGAGCCCAAGCATTTATTTTGGATAGAAAAAAACAGCATTTCTGCCATTCAAGCTGAAATTTAAAAAAAACTTTTGTATGGCATACATTTAGGGGTAAAAACTGTATATGGCCCATTTTACGCTCCTGTCCACCTAGGATTATTCTTTTAAGTAATTGTCCTAAAGACAAAAAAATATGAACATTAACATATATCAACGGATTTGCTAACAAATTTTAAAGAAATTGATATTTCTTACCAGTTAATCGGTTACCTCAGAGCCTTAGAAACCCCTCCAACGTTTTTGATATGATTTTTTTTTTCGTTGACAGATATGAGTTGCTTTGATGTTATTACATACAATGATGTGATATTACACTAACAGACATCTTAAAATTGTGCACATCGTTTGGATGTAATAACACGACAATTTTGTAGTATAACAACATAAATTCAAATTCTTACATCATATGGCTTACGTCTGCTAGAATTACATCGTCCTTCGTTACATTTTTTTTGCTGTGTACCAGACGTCCTACTTTGGTAGGACATGTCCTACTGTTTCGACCCTTGTCCTACCGTCCTACTTTGGACCCAAAATGTCCTACTTTTTTACAACTGGGACCATTGTCTTGTTTATCGATTTTTTTTGTAATTTGCGTTTTTTATTATTTCGATCCATTTTTCACAAAATCCTTATCATTGGCGCTGTGTATCTTTTTTTTACGCATTCATTGATGAATGCTTTTCATAGTAGTATGACCGCGGTTGAGCACAAAAATAATTTGTAACGGTGTTACAATATGGAAGCAATTTCAGCCTTAACTCTCGGGATCAAGTAAATGAGAGGAACTCAATTAATTGGGGAGAACTTTGAGGTTACAACTTTTTAAGCGCACCAGCGCACCTAGCGGTCGGTGGTGGAACTGACCATTTCTGAACGATCGTGAAACAGTACACATCGGCTCTGATCTGACCAAAAGTCGAAGAACCGATGTACGATAATTTCATTTTCATTTATTCGAAGAGATATACTTGTGTAAGTGCAGGGGCATGATCGGTTTAAGATATTGGACGATAGATAGCTTTGACCCAAGTCTCGGACTTCCTTTCTCAAGTTGATCGGTGAATAAGGCAGTCATATCTGTAGCACTGACCATACTGACTGGACACTCGATTTCGCTTTCTGGATAATTTTTCCAACAGTATGCAATGTCGATTCCAGAGTGCGCATCGATCGATTTGAAGAAATGTTATCCCAGTTAGGAAATTCCACCCAACTTTAAAAATAAAACACGCAATTTCTACGATAAAGTCGGGCTAAACAAGACCACTTTTCCTACAGGGCATTTTTTGTCAAATTTTTCAGGTTCGCCACCTGCCGTCGGTATTGCGAACCTGCAAAATCTGACAACAAAAAATTAGACAGAAAATGGTTGAATTTTTGTTCTAAGTGTCATGTCAGTGTGGTCAGTGTCTGTAGTGCAGCGCACAAGGTTCAAAGAACCCATCAACACGTTGTTTGAGATTAGATGCGGTCAGATTATAACAAAGTTAAGTTATAAGTTTTTGGTACGTCAAGTTAGGCCCGGTGCGGGAGTTTTAAAGTTTTCTCCGTAAGTTTGAGAAACCAAGAAAGAAAAAAAACTTTTATAAATATGAAAATCCTCTGAATTCTTGCAGTGAGCAAAAGAAAAACTTAGTGCTTACGCTACATATCAAAGCATCGTTTGAAAGATATATTCCGGGTTCAGGTAAAGAAAGAATGTTCTGATAAACTTAATTTGGAGATAATTTTGGATAATAATGTTTTTTTCACTTGAAGAACAAATCCTTCAAGTGAAGGTGTCTGTTCGGGGTAGGTGAACGGGGCCGCGCACGTCTGCGCCGCCTCATCAAGAGAGTCCCTTGGACCAAAAGCACCTACGGGCCAAGGAGGTTAATCCGCAGCCTCCCGGTTTACCGAGCCGGTTGTCAATTGCCGGACGTGAACCATTTTCGGAACCCAACAAGTCTCACGCGAGCCACAGGCTAAGTTCTATTCAGCCACCCATCAATTCGGCTAAGTCCTGTTTCAGCCGCCCATATATCAAGCTAAGTCCAAGCTGAGCCGCCGTCAAGTGCACCAACGTAGCCGAGACACCCAGCGTGCCATCGAACGCAACTATCAACAGCAGCCGCCGTGGGAGCATCACTTCAGTGCAGCAGAAAAAAAACAAGTAGGTCAGAACAACTAACATCTTTCTGAATCGATTATACCCGATGGGAAGCATATATTTAGGCACCAGTAAGAGCCGTTTTTTGGACGTAACCGCCGAATACTATACGACGTCTGGCGATCCTTGGCCGCCGTGAGACGCGAGTTAGGGGTTTGAGTTTGGGTTTTGATTCGAAGGTAACTTTTAAGCCCCATTGGTTCTTTGGTTTCGGGTTGGGTAAACAGAAAAACATTTAGATGTGTCGTGGAGCGATCGGTGGATTAATTTTCTAAATTTCAGTGACCCGCCTTGAGGAGTCCTGCCGGGCACAACACCACACGCTTCTCCACATGCAACTGTGTTCTCGCATTTGCTTGGCGCTAAGTGGAGTAGTTAACTGAAATTAACCCCCTATTCGTAGCCTGTTACAAATTCATTGATAGAAGTTATTCACTCTTTGGAAAATCTTGTACGTCTTTCGGAAAATCGTCTTCACGATCGGTTTCTGCCGATGAAAGCCCTTCTGGAAGAAATTAATAAACCATCGGAAACGGAAAAAGTGATAGAGGAGTTCTGCCAAGTCTACAAGTCTTCTTTGGATTATATTCGCAAGTGGTTAGAATCATCAGAAGGGCTTAGAATCACTCAATGGGCCAGAGTGATTCTAAGCCCTTCGACGTGATGTCTGCTGGAACCACATAGTTTTAAACTTTTTATTCGAGCAGCTTGAGAACTGTGTGAAAATTTCAGCGAACAAAGGTATTGAAATCAACGATGTCAAACTATGACCAATTCTGTCGCAAAAATTCGTTCATTGCGCATCAACAAGATGATTTCAGGAACAAGCTAACTCTGGAAAAAATGAATTTATTTTTCCAATCAAATCAACTACCCGATCATCACTCCGAGCTGCTGACGATTGCTGGATATTTCTTCGCAATTTCGGCTCACAACGCCAATGTAGAGAGGATTTTTTCCATCATCAATACCCAGTGGACCAAGGATTTTTTTTAGGTTTACAACGCGCTCTAGAGCTCTTTTGTAACAAAAATTCGGATTAACTTCATATATTTAAAGCCACGCCTTTTAACAGAGCTAACATAATTTAAAATTAAATTAGGAAGATACAACAGGATAAATGAAATAACGCAACGAATAGGTGCTATGTTGTGGAACAAATTGGTCGTTTGTTTTACAGTTTTACGTATTCGTATTTTTATTGTCTTTCAGGGCAATGTTTCCCACAGATGGCATTCGTCCCAAACGCGCAAATTTTCGTGTTACAGATATTGCTTACTTTTGAAGAGCTAACATTTATAATTTTCTTTGGTTTTCAAAATGTTTGTCTTAGAACTAGATAAAAACTTCAACAAAGATAACATTCAAACCAAATCATTCACTATCGGAATAAGTTATTCATGAGAAACCAATTCTACCTTTCTCGTTGCGCACAACAGGAGCAAAACCCCTGTTCTTCTTCTTCTTCTTCTTACATCAACATGGCCAAAATATATAGGCATCCTGGAAAATGGAAGACTTGAGTCTATCATTTTTCTTTTCAGCGTATTACCTGATACATATTCCTATGCACTGCTGATATTACTACGGCCAGGCCAACCTTGTGATGAAAACCGCGAATGATACAGGATACAGGGGCGGAATGAAGCGTGGAGATCCCTACCAAATGCTTCATATAATATTTTGAATATGTAAAGACCTAAATATGAATTTATGTCATTTGAGAAAGTTCAATAATCTGGTTTTTCAATAATCCTAAAAAATATCTTGAGCTTAAAAATTCAACAACATTCTCAAAGTTTAATGATTACATAAACTTTTAACGCTAACTGGCGTATAAAATTGAACAACTTTCTATCGGAAACTGCATTTGAAAATGTCGGGTTGGGCGGATGTGTAATATCACATCCTACAGAACATACTTCACAAAGTTTTAAATATCAACTCACGTGTACATGATAGAGTTTCTGTTCACAAAATTTTCAAATGCGGTAGAATTCGACTCCGCTCAAAGTTTTATTTTTGTAATAACTTACTTTCATGACTTCTCAAATCCATTACTACTTAAATTTATGATGCTTGACCAACAACATTATAAAGGGAGAAATAATGTAGAACGAAATATTAAGAAAGAATGAGCTGTCTTAATATGTATAAGATCATCCTAATACAAAATAGATCGGAACGGGCTCACCGAGGCAGCATAACATGATAACAGGACTCTTTTGTTGGCCGATCTGGTTACGCTTAATTTACCGGAAGTGAGTTTCAATAACGACATAACCAAATTTGAATAAAAACAGATACACTTCTTGAGAACTTGTTTTCAAATCTTTCTTTCTTCTTCACATGGTCCAATTTCGTATTTTTCAATTTTTCAAATAACGCTTCCATAGTCAAAAAAATCTATCGAGCTAATTTTCACGGAGCTGTCATAAACACAACCGATCACTTTTTTTTTCTCATGGCTAACTCCGCACAACAGGAGCAAAACCCCTGTTGCAAAACAGTTGTGTGATGTGACGCAACGAAAGTGGATCGCTAAAAATGAGTCATATTAATTTACTATATTTTTTGCAACGGAATAACATGTGTCAGGATTCCCTCCGTTCGTAGAAAATAATGTTAAGTGGCAGAATATTTACTTTAAGGTTGATTCCAAAAGTTTGTGGCTGTCAACTTTCGCTTGCAATCGAGAACTTTATTTGTAATTTCTTGGAATATTTTTGTCCCTGGAGTTTGGCACCACCATTAACATTTTTTAAATATAAGCGTTGCCAATGAAACAGATTTTTCCTGGGATTACAGGGGATTGGAAAAAAAAATTGCTTAGAAAAAACTACGTACTGGTTAACGTTTATAATGATGAAAGCTGATACAACTCAATTTTGTTGTTTTGCGGCTGTTAAGCAAACAAGTCATTTTTCCTTTTCTGCTCTCACGGGGAGTTAACAAAAATAGCGGTGTTGAATTTTGTACTTTAAAATCTACCAGTTCTCCTTCAGTTTGGATAATCTAAAACAAATCGTGAGATGAAAGGGATGAAAGAGTTGAATTTTAAAAATTGAAATTTCACGGTACATACCTGTTTTTTTTTTACATTTAGCCTATTACAACGAAGTTTTTTTCCGCTGAAAAATTCACAGAAGCTTAGTTCTGTGATTACGAACAGTTTTTGTTCTACGTATAACTTTTTCAGATTAAGAAAATTTTTAGCAATTTTTTTAAATATTGCATAACCACAGGGGCTAGGGAACTTCACTTTCAGTACTTTTTTGATTGTATCTTTACTTCAATAATTTTTTGATAAATTTTATAACTAATTAAGATTGATTCATAGCTATTTTTTACATAATTTTGTTGAAATTGGAACACAAAGAACTGAGATATTTCAACTTATATTAGAAGTAAATATTGAACATATTTTATTATGTTTGTCGTTGTTTCCTAACTACCTTTAGACGGCGCACACAGGGGTAAATGCACCTAATAAGCGATCAAAATTATTTGCGGACAAACGGTAAACGATAGACATTTGATTGCTTCGCAACATTTTTATATTTTTTGATGATCTATCAAATTCTTGAAATAAAAAAGTGATTTTTCCACCTGGAAGGGAGATAAAAAAAATTATTTCTTGAAATAATTAGTTTAGAGACTTGATGTCTTCACAAAAGTTGTAGATCTTGTTATTTCAAGCAACTTTGTTGAAGACATTATAAAGATCGCATGAAAATCATAAAAGTTACGAGCATTTTAAAAATAACGAGAATTTTAACAAGTAATTTTGAGTTTTTATTTAATATCTTTTTTAGTATACGATTTACAAACTTGGTATATTCGAGAAAGTTGTTCAAATTGTTAAAACACACAATTTTGTAGAACATTTCAAATACATATTTCAACTAAGAAAGGGGATATACTACAAAATATCCAAAATAATTCCATTTTTCAGTAAGTTATAACCTTAAGAGTTCGGACGAGTTCGTATAATTTTTTGAGTGGATTTTGTTGGTCAAGTTATTGGCTTTCCATTGATATATAAATTAAACATTAGTTTTGAATAGATTTTTCACAAACAAGCAATCAAAAATGTGCTTTTTCCTCTAAAAACAGGAAAAATTTAGGGTTTTTTTTCTTCGAATTTTAAGTGTTTCTAATGAAAAAAGCTCAATTTTGATCGCTTGTTTGAAAAAAATCTATTCAAAACTAATGTTTAATTTATATATCAATGGAAAGTCAATAACTTGACCAACAAAATCCACTCAAAAAATTATACGAACTCGTCCGAACTCTTAAGGTTATAACTTACTGAAAAATGGCATTATTTTGGATATTTTGTGGTATATCTCCTTTCTTAGTTGAAATATGTATTTGAAATGTTCCACACAATTGTGTGTTTTAACAATTTAAACAACTTTCTCGAATATACCAAGTTTGTAAATCGTATACTAAAAAAGATATTAAATAAAAACTCAAAATTACTTGTTAAAATTCTCGTTATTTTTAAAATGCTCGTAACTTTTATGATTTTCATGCGATCTTTATGATGTTTTCAACAAAGTTGCTTAAAATAATAAGATCTACAACTTTTGTCAAGATATCAAGTCTCTAAACTAATTATTTCAAGAAATAATTTTTTTATCTCCCTTCCAGGTGGAAAAATCACTTTTTTATTTCAAGAATTTGATAGATCATCAAAAAATATAAAAATGTTACGAAGACATCAAATGTCTATCGTTTACCGTTTGTCCGCAAATAATTTTGATCGCTTATTAGGTGCATTTACCCCTGTGTGCGGCGTTTGTACACGGATGGTTTTTTTCCTCAAAAAATAACCAGAATGGACGTAAATCTTAATGACAATCACTATTTTTGGATCGAAAAACACGAAGACCGAGAATATCAGAGGCTATCAGAAAAGGGGTAGACTTAATAGCGGCCCGTTATCCAAACAAACGGGAAAATTGATATTGGAGTCTACCAATTCGATAATTTCAGTTTTCTCATGTTTTTTGAACTTCACTGAGCTGTAGGTTTTGACTTTTGACAACTGCTTATCAAACAGTTTTCATTAATCTGGATTGTTAGTTAAAGAAAGTTTTAAAACATTCTACATTACTGGCTTTGGTTTTATGCCGATTTATATAAACCCTGTCAAAATGAGGGATTAGGAATAAAGAGTTAATGAATCAATTTTTGATAAGAGTTCGTTTGAAATCTGGAAAATCGGAAATTTATCATTATGGGAAATTCAGCGTGTTCTACTGAATTACATCCGAAAAGAATAATCAAAGAGTCATCAACAAACAAATAAGAATTAAACAACCGTGAGGGCATCCAAATTTCTAGTGTCGCTAAAATCGCCTGTGAAAAGCGCTTCGTTTCCTTTTCCTCATAAATTCGACATGCACACAAAAAAAAAAACATATAATTGCGCATCACCATTTCCACAATTCCAACGGATCGCGGCTTTGACGACATTCGCGTTTTTCCATTTTTTTTTTGTCAATTACGCCAGAAGCCCATTTGCATCTTTAATGATTTCTCGGAAACTTTTTTGCCTTTTGAGAGGAGTTTTGTCAGCATAAGCAGAAGAAAATGCCCAGAGTCGAAACTTTTGACATTCTTCATTAACGCTTATCGTCTATGCGCTCGAGTTGCTTGTCAACCAAGAGCATCGGTGCTACGCCGTCGTAGGTTTAATTTTATTTATCCTGGCATTGGAATCAGCATATTATCTCCGGCTTAGGTGAAGAAGTCTCAATTCGACTCTTGAAAAAGGCTTCCCTTATTTTGAGAGCCGCGTTAAAATTATGTTTTTATACCTACTGAGTTGGTCGAGGGATTTGACTATTCATATTTAGGTATATTTTCTTTATTTTATTGGAATGAAATTACACGCTAGATAAATCTCAGACAACAATTATACACATATGAAACAAAGTGAAGAATTGTTTCCGTGAATAGTAAATCACAGTCAGACTTTAATGGTCAAGACAGCCCGATTTTCGTGAGCAAATATTTGTACGAGTATAATGTGATGAACAAAGCTGGTGATGCATAACCGTTGGATAAATATAATTTTCCCTCAACGAGCTGAGCATGCATGGTTCAAGGATTGTGTAGCGAAGCCAAAACGATTTTCCAACTGAATCTTCTGCCAGAATTCGCAAACAATGGCATAGACTTGCCAATGACAAACGCCACATTGGCAGACAATTTGGGTCAGAAATGTGAGTCGATAGAACAAAGCAGTGTAATTAATCAAATTTATCTACTCGAAACAAAAAAAAAAATAAAATAAGGCTATTTCAATTATACCACGACAACGGATTGAATTGCAAGACAAATTTCATTACTGAAGTTGATACCGGAAATGAAAAAGCAAACAACAATGGTGTATGTAAATGAATTTACGCGCAATTACAACTTGTCCCACCCTTTCATTTCCACCAGACACTTTCGTCGGGCTACTGGAAAATTACCAGGCGCGTCTCTTCTCGTTGCATAATTTTCCTTTCTAATTGCAACCTTAAACCGAGATAGACACAATCGATTCATCACCCGTAATTCGTTTACAGCGACTCCCGAGCATGAGTTTTAGTCAATCTATAAGCAAATTTTATAATTCCTTTGAAATATGTATGCAAATTTCAAGAAAAAATTTAAAGTAATTTTAAACTTAAACTTTATGTTGACTTTTTTTAATTTAAATTGCATCAGTAGAAACTTTCAGTTTTACCATTTAAACTACCTACAAAACAGTAGAGAATTTTGTAATAATTTTTACCCCAAAATGTATGTATGTTTTCTTATATGTATCAGCATTAGTGAAAAACTGGGGCAGAATGACTGAATAAAAAAGGAAATAATCGTTCAATCGTCAAATTTCTCTCATCAATCTGCCGACCAGTACGAAGGCTCAAATTTTACTTTCCTATAAGGGTACACACAAAATTTTCGAGGCCGAAAATTAGCAAAATTTTGCTCAAATTTGACCAGCTAGAAAGTTAGCAATCAATTTAGCAATTTTTTTCTACTAAAATTTTAGCAAAATAGCAAAATGTGTCCTGACTGAATGTTTACTAATTTTCAAGCAAACGAAAACCTTTGTCTGCTAACATTTTAGCAAAATTTATTTTTCTAACGTTTGCTAGAATTTGAGTAAAATCCAAAATTAAATTATTTTCAATGGAAAGGTTTTCAAATATTAAAAAGTGAGATTTGATTTTTTATCTTCTCTTTTATTTTTGTTCGCATCACTCCGCGAGTTTCGAAAAGTGTATTCCATCATCGCGTTCTTGAAGCTTTTACTATACATCTCCACCAATGAAATCTGAAAAACAGAAATAATTTAGTTAAGTGCATTTCATATTAGGATCTTATAGAATAGAAATAAAACTATAATAGGTAGACAGTCTATTTTTTTTGCTAGCTCATAGTAAGAAACACTGACCACCAACAGGTAAACCACACCACCCGGCGGAACCACTACTGCTGCTTCCGGGTTCGGTTTTGCGCTTCACACTTTTCTCCTCCTTTCTGGTTATCGTGTATCGGTATGTGCAGTGTTAGGATTCCGCGATTTTCCACTGATTACCGAACCGGTAACCGTTCCGCTGGAGGGAGAATGCGGCTACTTCTGCAGCATTCCCTAACACGAGCTGCTGTTGATCCTGGAAAAGTTCGGAAACCTGGTTAGTCGATGCCAATTTGAGGATTGGAAAGCTTAATATTTCTGTTATTTTTTCCTTTTAACCACTATTTTATGTACTACTTACCAAATTCAAATTCAAATTAAACGACGAAAAACCGAGGAGCGGAACAAAAATCTTTTTACCCGCGCGCGGTGCAAAACAAAAACAAGAATAATCTGACAGGTTCCCGCCTGTGTCGCCTTTCTAAAATTTGAGCACATAAAGAACGTGGTTTGAGCACAGGCTAAAAGTTTGAGTCCATGCTACTTCAAATGCTTAAATTAGTAGTAAATTGGTTATTTTTACTCAAATTGAGCAAAAGTCATGACAATTTGGGAAAGTGCTAACTCGACAGTAAAAAAAAAATTTTGCTAACGGAAAGCAACAGCTCATTTTTGCTAAGTGGAGCCTCGAAAGTTTTGTGTGTATATACGGACGATAGTATTGGCGAAAAATTGGCCTCAGCCATAACCTCAAATTTTGATTTGCTGGCGGCCTCACCAGTGATGCTAGGTGCGTTACTAAAATCAGTAGATATCAGTGGTTGTATTTGGCTGAGAATGAATTGATCAACCTTCTCTCGCTCAACGCTTTACTCAGAAGCAAAGGTTGCAGCGAGGCAGCGAAAACGACAAAACCGATGATGCATACGCTCTCAACATGGCCCGCCTTCACGAAGCAATATACATTCGGGGCAGCGAATCCAAAAAATCAAACGAATGGCTCTCACGCATCTCCTGTTACATTCTTGAAGGAACCGAATTCAAAAGGCACAGCAAACCCGAGTCTCCTCGTTTGTGCCTGGATCGAATACCCGAGGTTTTTCTGCTGTTGCTATTATTGCACAGCAACCGCACGCAGGCAGCTAGTGTTTTCGTTTCTTTTTCCTCCCCCTCCTTGCTCCATACGTTGCGGGCCTATGCAATGCAATAAGTTCGGTTGTTGTCGTTGTTGCCTCAACCTTTGCGGCGAGGTTGAAGATGTTCTCCTCAACGACAGCTATCGGCTGGATTTATTCAAATTCATCAACGTAAATGAGTATGTGTGCCTCGTCTTCTTCCTCTTCTTCATGCATCATGTAGTAACCGAACGATGAGAGAGTTCGTTCGGGGCAGCAAACGAATAGTGTCTCTCAGAGCAGATCCTCCTCATGGGGGGAGGTTTGAATGAATGTATATGTATCGTCTCCTGTATTACTATGCGAGGCCTCAAAGCGTGTATTTTGAGAGCCTCTGATGAGAAAATTGGTGAGGATTTCAATCACTGGTAGATATTTGCTTGTTTTAAACTAATTATAATACTTCTGAGTTGATTAAATTTTTTAACTACCAACAGCTGAATGTTTGAATTCATTCGGGGCGTCTCTAAATGGATGAAGATAAGCCATCTTTTGCTAATGAATTTTCAACGTGAATTCAAAACATCTGAAATACATTTTCATGTAGGTACTGCTTGGTTGATTAAAAAAGAGTGGTTTCTAACTTCTAAACGAATGCAAAATCATTCACTGTTACAAACAAGTAAATTAATTTTTTTTTGTTTCGATTATAGTCGTTTTACCATCTTTATGGCATTCGCGACTTTATCAACGTTGCAGTTGGCGGATCGTTATTGGAAAACTCATCCGGTACAACTGTGTTCGATGTTTGCTCTTGGGCTCGAACTCGCGGACATCGGCTCAGGAGACAACAGACTTGCCAACTGAGCTATATCACAAGCCCACAAGTAAATTAATGAAAGCCCCGACTATGTTGAGTTTGAAAATAATCGCCTACATGCTCTAATTATTTTAAACATATCCACATAATTCGCTACTTCGTTAAAGAGAGCGATACAGTAAGTTGTTATTTCGTTCAGATAAATGATGCGTTTAATTTCACATTCGATAGAAATCTACGGGAAAGTTGTAAAATTCTCAGTACTCATGAAAAGGTTTTTCAATAACATTTCATTAGAAAAAATATAATCATTTTCCAAATATCAATGCACTTGGCAGCCCTGAAAACCCAAAAAAATCAAAACACGAACACCTGTGTATCGCTTTTCCACAGGGCGAATTTGTCGATATTAGTGCTGGAAAATCGCGTTTATCGTGCGCCCTTCTCAAAAATCGGTTCTGTTCTCCCATGGTTTGAGGGTAGGACTGAGGCCTTCTGCTAAGGTGGTGTTCGTGTAGAACTGTCAATATATCTTTATTAGGATATATTGACAGTTCTACACGAACACCACCTTAGCAGGAGGCCTCAGCCCTAACCTCAAACCATGAGCGATTTTTGAGAAATAAAGCAAAACTTTATATTATTTTTTGAAACAAAATAATTGAATGAATTTGATTTTTTTTTCTGAACATTTTTTTGAAAATATGAAACTATGGTATCTTATGATGCTTGAAAATAATTTATTGAGGCTAGTTATAATATCATACAAAAAATTTTCAAATAGTTAGCTAGTACTATTGAAAATCATTATTCACTCCAAAACTCCTAATAGAAATATGTAAAAGAACATTTACGTTATTGTTATTTTTAAATAAATTTTCGAAAATTAAAAATACAAAATTCTTTTGAAAATTTATAAGTATGAACATAAGGGAAAATAGTAAGAATTTTGTAATAAACTCTAAAAATTTCAAAATTATAAAATATCAATTTTTTCCAAGGCTCGCAAACAAACAGTTCTCCTGATGATACCGAAAAGCATTTAGACGCAAACGGGTTGTTGAATGTGAAAGAACAACTTTTTTTTCTATGTGTTGTTATAGTTATAGTGCTATTTTTATAGTCATTTAATGATACATTTTTGATATTAAAAAAATAAGGACATTTTTCAAAAGTAAGCTCGTAATGGACAAATGGATAGGAACCTAATAAATCGTTAACTTTGAAGAAAAAATTAAAATGGAAATAATGGGAGGGCCTAAGAGAATGTGTGTAGATAAAATTGCATTTGTATTTTGAAGCTTAAAATATTTAGCAATTGTTATGATTTTTGCCCCTAAATGTATGCAGCATCATTGTAATTTTTTTCGATTATAAATGTTTTTATAAGAAAACGTTGAAAAGCAAGGTAAATTGGAAAACTTGCAGGTGTATGAAGGTATGAAGGTGATTTGTACCCTTAATTATCAAGAAAATACGATAAAACCGTCAAAATAGAGACTGACAAATGTCACCCCAAAGCATCAAATCCTGAACAGGGACGAAATCGATTTTTAAATCAAATTTAAAACTTGTTAATAAATTTTTGCAACCATGATTTACGTTCATAGAAGTCCAGTACTGGTTTTAAAAATATGAAACATGCCACATTCTCCTTAAAAGATGAAATAATCGAAAAATATTGAAAAAAGTGATCAATCTTACCCCAGATTACGGTACATACATACATTTTCGTTTTTTCTGAGCTTTATCAATGGTTTTGAAGATCGTTTTTATTTTACGTTTGTTTAAAAACTTCTATTAAACGAAGAGTTGACGAGTAGCGCCAACCGAAGTTTTAGGCGACTGTTTATGCGAATGCGAATGCCCATGCACCGAACAATCTTATACAGTTCAAAATATATTTACGACAGAGTTGACAAACTGGCGTTGGGTAATCTAGCTGGTGTATTCGATTTTGATGTTTACTTTTCAATCTGCTGCTATTAACTCAGAAGACTCAAATTTAGCACCTTAACAACTGAGAGCAAGTTCACTGGTGTTGGGAAAAAGTGGTAGAAATTTTGACACTTACGGCACATTTTGAAAATTTTCCCATGCAAAAACATTTTCAAGATCTGTGGACTTCTAGGTTTTTTTACAACACGTGTTGTATTTTCGCATGCTGTTATGCAAAAATAGCAATATTTCTATCACATACGGCTGAAATAAAAACAGTGTTGTAAAAAATTACAACGGCTCAAGATCTTTAAAACATTTTTGCATGGTAAAATTTTCAAAATGTCAAAATTTCTACCACTTTTTTCCCAACACCAGTGAAGTTGCTCTGCACTAGACTGCACAAAAATGAAGAAAATTTGGATGCAGAGATTTAGCTATTCTTGGGCTCAAAGCTTA
This sequence comes from Uranotaenia lowii, assembly GCF_029784155.1. Classification (NCBI taxonomy): domain Eukaryota; kingdom Metazoa; phylum Arthropoda; class Insecta; order Diptera; family Culicidae; genus Uranotaenia; species Uranotaenia lowii. Next base: position 265,600,488 of record NC_073692.1, read on the forward strand.
GTACCATTTTTTATCATTACATTGTAATCACATTAATTGCATTCTAACGAGACGCCCGTAAATAAGTTTGTATATCAAAGTTTTCGTAAATCGCTTATTTTCAGGAGGATATTAAATCACTTTCAAAAACTTTAACACGAAAATCTGGTGAGCAAATGTTTGTTTATGATTACCGATCCAAAGTTTAATCACTTTCATGTTTCTTTGGCAAATAAAAAACAAAACGTGGTTTACAAATTTCAATTTCTTCTTTTCATCAAATGAATTTTCGAATCTATTTTCGTAATAATTGAATCAACAAATTCTGTGATAGCGATAAGCGTACTCGATCCGGGTCTGAAACCGTACTGCAATTTATAAAGTATATTTTCCTGATTCAGGGAATGATCAATTCCATTATCGTTTGAAGTGTGCGTATAAACACGCTCTCCAACCACCGCACAGTGGGGAAAAAAGTGTACAAACCGCGAAGAAATTCAATATCTTCCGTCCTACATGACCCAAATCTATGAAATTATATTTTCCTTTTGTGAAAATTTTCGTAGAATCGATTGGACATAGTTTCAAACGCCGCACAAGCTTACGAACGGAGATATAGTGCCTTTTCAACCCCTTTTCCAGAAAAAACACTGATTTGAACCAGAGAATTTTGAACGAAAACAGACCTATCGTGTGTAATTTTTTCTGAGAAATCGAATGAAGGCTGTGTTGGCCACCGCACGCTTCAGAAAATGGAGTTATGGCTGTTTTTGCTCTCAATTCCCCTATATTTTTCAATTATTTCAGAAAAAAGCTTGTTTGGACTTGAACCGAATGGGTTGTATCCTGTGGAGTTTTTTCCGGTGAATCGAATGCAGGCTATTTGAGCCCCCGCACGCTTCGGAAAATGAACTTATGGCTGTTTCACCTTCAATTCCCCTCAATTTTTCAAATTGTTAAGAAAAAGCATGTTCGGACTTGAAAATTTTGAATCATTTGGGACGTATCTTGTGTGATTTTTTCCGAAGAATGCGATAATGGTTGTTTGAGCCACCGCACGTTTCGGAAATTGGACTTATGGCTGTTTTTACCCTCAATTCCCCTACATTTTTCAATGATTTCAGAAAAAAAGCATGTTCGTACTTAAAAATTTTGAACCAAATGGGTTGTATCCTGTGTAATTTTTTCCGAGGAATCCAACAAAGGCTGTTTGAGCCACCGCACGCTTTGAATAATGAAGTTATGGCTGTTTTTACCCTCAATTGCCCTACATTTTTCAAATACCTCAGAAAATGCATGCATGAGACTTAATAATTTTGAAACGAATGGGTTGTATTTTGTAAAAGGAATCAAATGATGGCTGTTTTACCTTCAATTCCCCTACAATTTCAAATTGTTAAGAAAACGCATGTTCGGACTTAAAATTGTGAATCTATTGGGACGTATCTTGTGTGATTTTTTCCGAGGAATCCAATGAAGGCTGTTTGAGCCACCGCACGCTTTGAATAATGAAGTTATGGCTGTTTTTACCCTCAATTCCCCTACATTTTTCAATGATTTGAGAAAAAAGCATGTTCGGACTTGAAAATTTTGTACCAAATGGGTTGTATTTTATGATTTCAGAAAAAAATGTAGGGGAATTTAGGGTAAAAACAGTCATAACTCCATTTTCCAAAGCGTCTGGTGGCTCAAACAGCCTTCGTTGGATTCCTCGGAAAAAATTACACAGGATACAACCCATTTGGTTCAAAATTTTCAAGTCCGAACATGCTTTTTTCTGAAATCATTGAAAAATGTAGGGGAAAAGAGGGTAAAAACAGACATAACTCCATTTTCCGAAACGTGCGGTGGCTCAAACAACCATTATTGAATTCCTCGGGAAAAATCACACAAGCAACGTCCCAAATCATAGGTCGGCAACCTGCGGCTCGCGAGCCGCATGCGGCTCTTTAGATGTATAACTGCGGCTCTTTAGCTCAATGTATGAAAAGTTTGAAAATCCTCGAAATTTTCTAGAGTAAACGGACGCAACATAAGTACCATCAGTTCAGATAATATTTTCCAGGATTCCATAAGAAACCAAAAAACTACTGTAGAACAAATTTACAGCATCTTGTCAGTTTGTAACCAAGTTGAGATTTAGAAATCAGTTTACGTTCTTCATAAAAGTCTGATATAGCATTTGGAAACCTGGAGAAATTTTTCTTCGCTGGCTTAGGAAGTTTTCCGTTGAATTTGATTTTCTGATTTAATCGGATATAAACCGAGAATTTTTTAATCGTCAAATGAAGTCCTTACTGTAAAGATCATGAAGTTGAGTTTTTTTTTATGCATTGAATATTTTAAAAATAAATTTGCTTTACCATCGTTCTGATTAAATATGAACATCAGATATCATCAGATGTTGATTTTAATTATGATTTAGAATACTGATAACAGTTGTTTTGTGCATTAAAATTTCTTTCTTAAAACATTTTGTTTTAAAATGTTCCAATTTGATTTCTAAGTCTTTATCAGAATTTTGGTTTTGGTTTGTTCAGCTTATTCCTACATCATCGGTAGAATCTATTCTGGACGATTCCTAAAATTCAAGATACACTGAAATACAGCAAATCTGTCAAGAATTAAAAGTATTTTAAAAATATTGTTTTGACTGTTTGAAATATTTGAAATTGTTTTGTTTTGAAATTTTGGAAAATGAGAATAAATTATTCACACAACGAATCTTATATCATTCTAATTGGTTAACATTTTCGGCCAGAAAACCGCCAACAAACTACTTTAATGTTCAACTATGCGCATAACAAACAAATGAACCTCTATGGATTTTACCGGATGTTCAAAACCAAAAAAAAATGTTAAGGCTTTTTTGTAGAATTTGAAGAAAAAATATTTGTGACAAACCCTGGTATAGTTTTTATTCATATTAATTTACATCTTGTAACATGCATTTTTATGATATAAAATTTTCAATGCTTCTTTTAAATATTTCAACAGAACACATCGAAAGTCTATTTTTTATCTGGGAAAAGGTGCACCAAAGTTTAAAATGATAAATTTTATCAGGTCACAATGGTAAATCGCCAAAATTTCAACGTTACTAAGCTTTACCCAATATGAAAATATATTGATCTAGAAGAAAGAAAATCGCTTCCGTTTGCCAATAAAACAACGAAAATCTGTGGCGTTGTGAAAAAGGATAATAAACTAAGTTGACATCAGGATGCAATGTATTTTAGCGATCACCATTATTTGTAGTAAGGATAAAATGAATTGCGGCTCTTTGAAACATGGACGTTTCCTTAATTTGCAATTTTTGGCTCTTCTGTCTCAAAAGGTTGCCGACCGCTGTCCCAAATGATTTAAAATTTTCAAGTCCGAACATGCTTTTTCTTAACAATTTGAAAAATTGAGGGGAATTGAAGGTAAAACAGCCATAAGTTCATTTTCCGAAGCGTGCGGGGGCTCAAACAGCCTGCATTCGATTCATCGGAAAAAACTCCACAAGATACAACCCATTCGGTTCAAGTCCGAACAAGCTTTTTTCTGAAATAATTGAAAAATATAGGGGAATTGAGGGCAAAAACAGCCATAACTCCATTTTCTGAAGCGTGCGGTGGCCAACACAGCCTTCATTTGATTCCTCAGGAAAAATTACACACGATAGGTCTGTTTTTGTTCAAAATTCTCTGGTTCAAATCAGTGTTTTTTCTGGAATGTTTACAAAATATAGGGGAGTTAGGGGTTAAAAAGGCACTATATCTCCGTTCGTAAGCTTGTGCGGCGTTTGAAACTATGTCCTATCGATTCTCCGAAAATTTTCACAAAAGGAAAATATAATTTCATAGATTTGGGTCATGTAGGACGAAAGATGTTAAATTTCTTCGCGGTTTGTACACTTTTTTCCCCATTGTGCATCGGGCTAGCTACATGCGATTTTCACCCTCCATAGAAAAAAGGGGCAAGTTGCAAAAAACTTGGTTTTAAATGAAAAATTAAATGAAAACGTTTGAAAATGTATAGTTTTTGATAGATTTGTGATGTCATAATGCATAAAGCACCAACTGCAGCAATTTGGGTTTTGTACGCATTAAATTTTACATTTTTTCTGTCAAAAATCTTTTAAAAAATAAACATAAAGTGGCTGTACACATTTAGGGGTAAAAAATACTATAAAAAATTGTACTAGCTGAATAGGATAGTATATAGGATAGTAAAAGCAATATAAGGTTTGAAGGTGATATAATTTGGCCAATCCGTCATACTGGGTAACGTTTTTACGGTATCAAAAAATGTAAAAATTAGTACATCTATTGCTCGATTTATAAATTTTCTATGAAAACAAAAAGTTTAAAAAACTATCTCACGATGTAAGAAACTATGTCATTGTTTTGTTATCGTTAAATACAACATCATTTCAAAATAAAAATTGAAGAAGTGTTGTGATAATCAAATGTTGTACTAACCCTGCTGTTGCATGATGCCCCGTTGTCGGTATTTCTTTCGAGAACATGATGGCTACCATCTTACAAATAAGGTAAGAACACTTTATATTGAACACCATCTTTGGGATTCAACGCATTTGTGGCCAATAAATAAAAGGTCTTACTAAAGCCACCAACCCACAGATAGAGTCATTTAAATATTCATGACAACATTTTGAAGTGAATCAACTTCTGAACTACTGGGACTGGGATGCTTAAGGTCAACATAATCACGGATATTCCAACGATTTGACAAGTATAGATTAAGGCGTTATTTGTATAAATAAGGGTACCAAAACTATTCAGAGTAAACAACTAGTTTTTCAAAAATTTTACGCAACGCCTGCTGTCAACATTTTACGGATTATTAATTATAAACATAGAGAAAATTTAATAAATTCAAACTTTCGATTCAACAAAACTCGAAAGTTTGTGTTTGCCATAAAAGAAGCGAGTTTCATACAGTTATAACTAAATTCTGTCACTTATGCAATTTTGTCATTATTAAACTCTGGTCAGCTAATGCGGAGCCGTTTTACAACTTTCCGCCTCTGGGGATGTCTCTAATAAATTTAACTTAGCACTTAGAAGCGGCAAAGCCCGGTTGTTTTATAGTTGTTTAGTTGGTATCCTTATCATGGGTAGTGCCGGGTGGTGTTTAATTTCAAGTTTTTTCCTCGTTTTCATCATCCATTCCACACTCGACGACTTGACCGTGTCTGGCTGGGGCCTTGAATGAAGCAGGTCGTTTAGCAAACTGGCACACATATAGGACACACGAACCGGATAAAGTTCCGGTAGCCTTCCCGGTGCCTGCTTCTTTGCACTTGTACAGTTGTCCTTTGTTAGTTCCCACTACTGATGGATGTTTGGTGTTAATAGAGGTTGGAGAAAAAAAAACTTTCCTTTGTTATGGTCATTTTAAGCATAACCTTTAAAATTAAACGGTTTGATAACAGTGAATTGCATTACGGAAGACAAAATGCTATAGCATGCAACCCACGGAACATGACACGGAAATGCTGGGTAACTTCCTACTAAGTAGGATTTTTTTAATCCTGAGTTGATTGCATAAAATTGATTCAGATAAATATCCATAATTCCTCGGTAGCTCGGTTGGTTTTTTCTTTCTGAACGCCACATCCATTAATTAAAAATTTGTCTGAAGAACACCTGCCTTGAATAGCGATAACATTTTCGCGTTAACACTCTAGATGAGCCAAACATATTATTACACTTGGCTCTTTTGTCAATTTTCTATTTTTTTCCTTTTTTTTCGAAAGTTGTTATTGAAAGGTTGATTACACTTTGATGAGAACTTTTAAGGTTGGAGATGAACTTAATTTGTATTGCTCAAGACTCAAGATATTCCATTGACATACTAGAATGTTCCACTTTTGTTGATGGTGTATACCATTTATCGCACATAAAGTGTGAAGTTTATTGCTCATCAACAAACAGAAACCGATCTGTAAACCGTTCCACGAAAAGGGTAGCTCGCTTATGGCTGGAGGCGAAAGCGTTTGATGTGATATGAAGAGAGGTGCTTCAGAAGAAGAATTGCGAATGATTTTCGGCTTTTATGCCCTGTCAGGAAAATTGTTACCGAGAAAGATAGTTTTTAAAGACCAATCAACCGATGATAAACTGAAACGAATGGCTACCGTCACATTTCAATTTGCGGCGTACTTAACAGGAAGCAGGGTTTTGTTATTATTGCTCTATTATTCAAATTGATATGGGATCCAATTCGATTGCCTGCTTATCATACCGAGCCATGCACAAATCTAAAATCAAACATTTTATGATTGTTTTAAAATGATTGACAAATCAATTATGGCCACATAAATCATAATCCATTTTTTCTTTTCTAATTCCAGACTTAATTGCCCGAATGTTCACCATGTTAATTCCGAAACGTGCATCCATCCTTCGAAAATAGTCATTTTAGTGTAACCCTGGAGCGGTAGTTAATTATATTTGCCCACGTCCGCGCTCTGGAAGTCTCCCACCCGCAACGCGAAAGCCATGCTAGATCCGGGCCTCAAAACGGAACTACCGCCAGTAATCCAAAGTTTTGCCACCACCTACAATGGCAGCGATAGTAGAGTGGTCTCTTCTTCCACAGCCCTCGGAGACTCTTCCTCCGATGAAGCGTACGGGAATGTGGTCTACCAGGAGTCGCGGTTTGGTGCGGGGGCGAATGGCCGGAGTGACTATAGCGAGCTGGCCCTACTGGAGACTCTCCTGCTCAACTATACGACCGAGCTTGTCAACGTTTCGACCACAGAGGTTCCCTACACGCCGTACGACCGGAGGCCAGAGACGTACATTGTGCCGTTCCTGTTCGCGCTCATCTTCGTCGTTGGCGTCCTGGGCAATGGGACGCTCATCATCGTCTTCCTGAGGCATCGGGCGATGCGAAACGTTCCCAACACGTAAGTTTGTTAACTAGCTTGGAACTTTGCAACCTGCCAGGCAGCCAGCCCAGGGTATTTATGTTCGTGATTATACTTTTCTTTAAACTTGTCACTCAATACTTCGGTCCGTGAGAAAAACACCTTCACAGCGATTTGTAAACAAATAGGTACTGAACTTTGATTTCCTGAAGCGACACCATAGAGTTGAAGGATTAACTCAACGGAAATAAAAAAAAATTACAAAGATTGATTACTAAACTTTGGCAAATGAATTTGAACAATGATAGAATGAAAATCAAGGAACAATTTCAGATAAATCCAATGATTTTGTTAAATAAGGATTGGATACCTAGCAAACCGGTTTTCAATCATTCCTTTAATTTGATAGAACCTGGCCGGAGAGTATGGGACGAAGGAGGTCCTACACTACGCTCTGGGTCTCTTTCTTTCTTTACGGATGGCTCAAAAATTTGAAATGTTGCTGGGGCGGGTATAACAGGTCCTGGTGTGAACATTTCAATTTCTATGGGTAATTGGGTGACAGTTTTTCAAGCCGGAATCTATGCAATATTAGAATGTGTGAACATTTGTTTAAAAAGGAAATATAGAAATGCAAATATATGCATTTTTTCAGATAGTCAAGCAGCTCTTAAATCACTCAGGTCCTACACATGTTCTTCAAAATTAGTGTGGGAATGTATCAATTGCCTGGAAAAACTAACTCAAAAAAATTCAGTTAATCTTTACTGGGTTCCTGGGCATTGCGGTATAGAGGGCAATGAAAAGGCTGACAGCTTGGCCAGAGAAGGGTCTTCTATTCCGCTTGAGGGACCAGAACCATTTTGCAGTATTTCCAAATGCTATTTTAAATTAGAAATGAAAAATAAAGAAAAATGTATGATTGCAAACAATTGGAAAAACTCTGTTGTAGGGCAACAGGCTAAAAGATTTATCCAACCAAGTATTAAAAAATCAGAAAAAGCTCTCAGCTTATCTAAGAAAGACCTTAAAATGTTTACAGGGCTCGTTACAGGTCACTGTGAATGCAGATATCACATGAATAAAATTGGCAGAATCAACTCTGACGTGTGTCGTTTCTGCAGTATGGAGAAGGAATCGTCAGAGCATCTTCTTTGCGAATGTCCTTCTCTTATATCGAAACGGATTAAAATAATCGGCTGTGGCATATTAGATCCCTCCGAAGTTTTTTCAATTGGTCCTAAAAAGGTGAACAGCTTCATAAGAGCGGTTATACCAGATTGGGAAAATGCTAAATCTCAAGATAGGGACACTATCTAAATATATAGAAGTGATCTTCCTTGACTTAGCATATATTAAAACAGGGGACATATTACAATAGATCAACTAACTGGTCGCAGTGATAGGTACCCAACAAGGAAAAAAAAAACTTTGGCGGTGGTTGAATGAATGGGTGAGAATTTATCCGGGGTAAAATTTTACCCAGGTTTACGATGATTTATAGTATCAAAACAGCGACCAAATTAAAGCATTTTTTAACCTTAAACGACATTTCCAGATAATGAATAAGCAGTTTATTCTAATGATGCTGTTTTTTTTTAATCCCTGAAAAAGCAATACAAAATTAGTAAGGTGCGAACAGTTAATGGTGTTCGTAAACTTTTTTTTAACGTTACAAAAACTTAATTGCAACATGAATCTCAATAGAAAGAATATTTCCTTTTAAGAGATCCATGTACATATTTGATATTTATAAACTTCCTACCTACCTACCTACCTAAGGTTTTGGCTCCGATTGACCGACGCATAGAGCTGAGATAAAAGATCTCCACTGCTGGCGGTCCGGAGCCAGCGTTTTTACATGCTGCCAGCCAAGGTTTGCGTCAATTGTGCAGATTTCAGCGGCTAGACTACGCCGCCACGAGCCTTAGAGCCGCCCAGATGTTTTCTTGGTTCAATCGATCGAATGCTTTTTCGAAATCAACGAACACCAGCAGAAGAGAGTCTTGGAATTCGTTGATTTGTTCCAGTATGATTCGTAGCGTTATGATGTGGTACACACATGATCGTCCGGATAGGAATCCAGCTTGTTGCCGTCGGAGTGCAGCGTCGATTTTATCCTGGATCCTGTTCAGGATCACTTTGCAGAGTATTTGGAGAGTTGTACAGATCAAAGCTATGCCACGCCGTCTCTTTTCTTAGTGACCTTTACAAGGATATCGTGCATTCAGTCGGCCGGAAATGTTGCAGTATCCCAGATATCAGCGAGAAGACGGTGCAACATTTGTGCTGACAAGACAGGGTCGACTTTCAGCATCTCAGCAGGAATGCAATCGATTCCAGGAGCTTTGTTGGATTTCAAGTCTTTGATTGCCGCTTCTATTTCAGCCAGCGAGGGCGCTTCCGAGTTGACGCCAATAATGCGACTTACTTGTTGCGCCTTAAGGTGCAGGTTCTGTTGGCCATCGGTATTTGTGAATCGGAAGAGTTGTTCAAAATGTTCAGTCCAACGCTTGAGCTGATTTGTTCGATCTGTCAGCAGCTGACCTGCTTGGTCTTTCAGCGGCATTCTTGTATTGGTTGTAACGGGTATAGGAAGTCGATGCATATTCGTCTACTTTTACGTGAAACAATTAGGTAAATTATTTCTCTCAACGTTAATTTTAAGCCCAATATAAATTTAACACTTATAAAATAACGTTTACAAACATGCCAGTTGAAATGTTGCCTTAATTAAAACAATTAAAGACAAGAACGAAACAAACACCCATTACCATTTGAAGAACCACCCCAAATGAAAAATCATCAATCATTGATAACACATCTGAGTGACCGACACAATTCTGGTGGCAAGCACGTGACTTTAGATGCTATCTTCTGTAGGCCACCGACCACTTTCTTATTTTGGCGTCAGGTGAATGACCTCTTTCGGGGGCTTTTGTGCACCTATTTTGGCAAAGCAAAAGTTGGGCTTCTGTTATTCGGTTCCAGAAGTGGAAGACGAGGACTACTCGAAGAATTCGCGAATTGGGATGTAGTTGTTTGACTTCGCGATAAGACTCGTTCGTATCGGGTAGTTCCGGTTGCGAAGTCAGGCTAGACCAGGTCGATCAGATGAAGATAGAGTTTCTAAGCTCACTTACGTCCGGTGATCAGAAGAGTTAGGGTCCAGTAGTTAGATGTACTTTTAATCGGATAGGTAAATTATATTGAAGTGCATGTGTGATTAGACTGAGTCGATTTAGGGTCATTTTGGAATTTCTCAAACCCTGGGGTCTAAAAAGTTTCGTCTTGGTCCAAAACTCATCCATGATTTTTTGCAGAATTTTGAAGTAACGTTTACAAGAGTAAATTTGAACTTTTAAGTTTGTATGGGAAAATTGAATATTTTGTACTGAAAAATCAACATCAATTTTGTTTCGTCTGTGAAACCGAGCCAGCTGATGGTTTTTATGCCAATTTATAAATTTCCTAAAGGAAACTTTCCGCTGAACAACTTTGTCGAAGATTGTAACTTTGTATCTTATTAGGCAAAAAAGTTATTGGCTATTAAACAGGGGTATGTCTTTTCACATTGATTAACAATAAATTCAATTGACATCACTGCTTGAGCCTCTCGAAGTGTTGCATGGAAAGTAGTCAGTAGTGCATTTAAATACTGCTTAGGTATGTGGAGAACCCAAATGGGACACAATCTCACCCAACCCGTCAAATATGTAACCCCGCCAATCAGCTACAGGTACGACGCATACGCACAGCATCCACCCCCCAGGCGACGGACGCCGAACCAGGTACGAATCCGCAGCGGGGACTCCACAACACCGACATCCCGCTGGGTTCACCAACTAAACATCCAGCCATATTGAAGCAGTGCACGGCATCCGCTTGGGCCACGATCGGCCGATGGCAGGCTGACTACCAGTTCATAGCCGTGCCAGCATTCGCTAAACAAGCCACCGCAGCCAAACCATCACCGGATTCGACCAATCCTACAGAAGGCCACGCTACAACCGCGAGTTTGCTAGGCGGAGATCAGCCTAACCAAAAAAGGTTCATACCACCCCGTTTTGTCTACCCGCATAGGCCTCAACCAACATACATCAGCCGGGAGGGCGATAAAAAGCTTAAACGGGGCAATCGAACGCGGCAGAACTCCTACTGAGTCCCGCCAACAGGTATTTCTTTTTTGCCAGGAATTTACCACATCGTGGCATTCTTCCCTCCGCCGCCAACAGCTAACAGTCAGAGTGAGTAGTCATAATCAGCCCACCCATGTTCTCTAGCGATAACTATACAATCTGCCATGATTTCGCAGCTTTAATCGTCTCTATTGAGCCGGATAAATGGAGTGTTTTTTCGCGCTTTTTGGCGGGAAAATCGGGTTTTTCGGACTGGCTTGCCGTTTAAAGTAGCCTTTTCACCACCCCCGAGGTGGAAAAGTCGAAAAACTAAACAAAATTAAATGATTTGTTCGACTCAAAATCACTTAGTAAAATTTGCTAGAAACCAAGCGTGTCCACCTAAATGCACTGCTAGTTAGAAGTTTTGAAAGAGGGAAAATTGGTTAGGCCTAACAGTAGAATGTAAAACCAACACAACACACATGAATCGACAATAAATCGAACAAATAATTTTAAGCAAATAGTGTATACTTAACGATGATAGTCTGATTGGGGTAACTGGAAAGGGAGTCACACGATGTTCGTTGTTTCGGGATTAATTTGCTTTGTTACTTTACTGCGGAGATTGGCCGCGAATCGATCCTTCTTTTCTGGTCCAGGTAACGGGTTTGGTCTTGATTCGAACCCCTAGCTTGCTTTAAAACGAACGACTAATTCCCATTTCCACGGATTTCTCCCGGGTTTTGTCTCGACTTCGGGGCGGCCCTTAGGGGTCGAAGTACGGATCCCTTTTAAAGTCCCTTCCGCTTCTTTCCCAAAATCTGGAATCAAAAGGAACTCGCGACCGAGTCTCATCAACTGGGCAAGATAAGAAAGGGTAGCCACCAGCTTAAAACCGGAAGCGTGTCGGGCCTCTCGTTATATAGTCTTTGCACCACTAAGGCGGCAAGAAATGTCTTAAAGTAATCGGATATCTCCATTGGAGGCGGCTCTTTCTCCCTCTCCGGCTAAGGAGTTTGTCCAGGCTCTCTTGCCTCGTCTACAAGCTGGTATAACTGCCTTTTCCACGTACATGCCTACTCAATTCCGACTTTCGCCTTTCTCCGATCATCGATCATCCTCCAGGTTTCATCCGACATCCATTCACTTCTTCTTCCACAAATTTTACCGAGAGTACCATGGCTCGTCGTGATAAAGCCATTCTGGATTTTAAACCTGTTCCGCTCCTGTTTGCTCTGTTCTGTCTGGTAGGTAGGTAGGTAGGTAGTAAGGTTTGAGAACTTCAAAAATGACCCCAAATCCACTCAGATTGATATGTTAATGCAGAATAAATATATGGATTTCTCCATATTACATACTTTCAAGTTCAAATTATAAGTGCGTTAGATAGGAATAATTTTAGATATTAGAACTTGAGTGATTAAATCGACTCAACCATTTTAAGTTAGTTCACTTGGTGATGTGCTAATTTTGATAAGGCTACGGATTTTTAATTACGCTGGAGTTTTTCATACCATCAATTCAGTCACAGGTCATGACACAAGGGTTACGTGTTCAGCTATCATATTGAAGGCTCAAGTTCAATTCTTCAAACAACCAAAATTTCAATTATAAATTTCTTTAAGAGTAAAGGCAATATGAAAATATTTATTTGAGGAATGTTTTAAATCAAATGTAAATATTAAATTGAACGCTTCATTTCAAATACTTTTTATTGTGGTCTGATTTGAATGCTGAGCAGCCTTCTACCGAGTTTCAGCTATCGTGACTCGAAGTTTTCGATAAGAATTGAGGCCTTGAGCTGATTAAAATGCTATTAAATATTGATGCTTAATTCAAGGCTGACAAATTTCAAGTGACCGTTCTATGGAACTTTTGATTACTTGAGCATTTCATGAAAGTTCTGGTTTCCCTCAAGAGTAGGTAGAGAGGTTAAAAACGCTACCTATCAAGTCGGTCTAGATGTTATTGGCATGCAATGAAAAACTGTCTTTAGGTTGGTGCAGGAATCAATATTTTGCACAAACAGAATATCAGAATCTCCGGAAAAAATAGAAAAAAATACTTCAAAAGTTCGAAAGATCGAATCGAAAACAAACCGATTTAATCGATTTTTCCAAGGCTAAAGAATCGATCCAAAAAATCAAAAATGAGGCATTATATGAACTTTTCCTCTAAAACATACCCACACGCTCTTTTATTTTAACTCAAAATTAAGTACGACCGAGGTTCAAACCATAGTTCGATTCTATGAACTTAAAGTTAAGTACCTACCCTTTTTCCTCCTTGCGATGGTTCAAAATGGGGTTCGAACTGCGAACTCAAAATTGATCATTTTTTTTCCTTCGGCGAGGGAGCAAAGCTGAGTTCGATCTTATGAACTAAAAATTGAACTCTCTTTGTTGGACTGAAAACACTTAGCGAGTTCAGTTCGAACCGGAGCAGCAACAAACGAACACGTCGCAAAATTTTGTCGTTCCGGAACAATTACCGGAAGACTATGTCACCGTGTCAGTGTAAAATTCTGTCCGTCATTCTCATCATACGGTGAGCGGCTTGGAATGTCCGGAAATTTCCGGATGTTGTTTACTTCCCGTAGGAAGTAACATCCAGAAGTTTTCTTTGACCGGGAGTGTCAAAACTTTCCACCGCTCTGTAATTGCAATGCAATGTACCGGGACAGCAACATCCGGGTACAACAAATTTTAATCATCCTTTAATTCCATGAAAAAAGCTACCCTCGAAAAAAAAAGGATAAATTCGAGTTCGGCTGCCGAACTTAGTATTGAGTATGCATATCAGAACTTAGTTTTGCTATTGCCTAGACAAACTCAAAGATGAGGGATGCCACTGAAGTGCTGTTTTGAACCAAAACTACTTAAATTTGAGTTTAAAAAAAGAACGTGCATAAAAATAATTTCTTTGCGAGTTCAGTACGTATTCATATTATATTTGGCGTAATTTGAAAACTTATGAGACAAATAAAGCAAAATCTTAAGCCATTTAGATACCAAATAAGATTTTAAAGTAGTTCGTGAGCACTTCTTGCATTGGATTGGGGATAGGGCTGAATGTCCATATCATTAAAACATACATTTTGAGATAATTGTAAACTAAATTAAGCTTACAAAAACAGAGTAAAAGTTTCAGATCTTGAAAAATAAATTTAGAGATAATTTTAAAGAAAATAATCATCTTTGTACTGAAATTCAAAACTCCAGCTGCAGTTCTCTATTTAAAGAGTTTGCTTCTAATTATGTTGAAATTTGGTTTGGAATGCTGTCTAAGAAATAAACCTAAATATCACTTATTTTAATTTTATATATTTTTGGAAGGTGTAGCAAAGCACGCCGGCTCAGCTAGTCTTATTATATGAAACAGTGATATATTATTGTCCTCAAGATAAAATAATTATTCTAGTCAAGAAAAAAACACAACTCTCTGAAACCAAAGAGAATCTTATTAGCGCACTAGCCAAACCTAGTTGAGCATTAATCTTCTTGCGATTTATCGTCATGTTAGCGTGTGACACCACATCCCAGTTTCATCTTGATTTGCCGACTCCAATTACACGTTTATCTTTGACCAGAATCATGTGGACAGGGCAATGCAATTTCCTATGGTACAATTTTATCTAGGCACTGTTACAGTACAGTATTATGTATCTACTAGTGGCGCAAAGCGTTGTAACGATAAATAGAGCCAATTATCCGATAAACAAGTATACCGCGAAATCTCAACGCGATATAGCTGATGAGATGAGAGAAAATAGTAGTACAAAATCATGATGGCGCCACCAGTCTTCAACCGCTAAGCTGTGGCTAACTAACCGGATTGAAACCGCAATACTTTCTAACACCATAAATTAGTGCTATTGTTGATTCACCGAAAACATTCTTCCTCCTTTTCAGCTACATTCTGTCATTAGCATTGGCGGACTTGCTCCTGATCGTGACTACGGTTCCTTTCACGTCCATCGTCTACACCCTGGATTCGTGGCCTTGGGGCAGCCTGCTCTGCACTTCGTCCGAGTTTATCAAGGATGTGTCCATCGGGGTGTCGGTTTTCACTCTGACTGCCCTATCCGGGGACCGATTCTTTGCCATCGTCGACCCACTGAGGAAATTTCACGCACACGGTTTGTCCTTCGGTTGCACTTTTGCCAGGCTACATTTTGTGTATTAAGCGAAGATCCTTTTCTAGGCGGCGGGCGAAAGGCGACAAGAATGACCATCACCATTGCCGTGCTGATATGGGTGTTGGCGATAGTTTTTGCCATTCCGGCCATCCTTGGGACGCATATCAGGGTAAGAGCTTTGGAGTGGGGGAGCACAATACTGATGTGCACTGTAGTTGTTTATTTGCATGCGGATGAAAGCATTTCGAACAGCGGCGGTTCACAAACCCTAAACCATTCCTATTGTTGTTGAGAAGAGAAATTGAAAAAAAAATTATCAATGTCTGTTGCAAATTGGTTATCTACTTTATGAAAGGCTATATGCTATATGTTATGGCTTAGAACTTTATTCTGCAGATTGCTGAATGGAATTATAAAATATTCACTATTCAGCTACAATTGATGCTCCTAGAATCATAAGGAAATATGTGCCAAAATAATAGTTTCGAGAAAACGTGCTTGGAAGTTGTCAAAGTGCTCAATTTTTCATATTTGCTTTGAATTCGAGCAGTTTTAAATCAATCGAAAAAAATTAGAAAATAAAAAAATCTGAGTTTTGCAAAAGATATAGATTAATATTAGAAGAACTGATGGGTAAACTTAACTTGAAATCAATGTTTTTGATTTCTCCTTATGATTCTGATAAAGCTTATTTCTTTTTGAAATGGGACACTTTCTTTTGCTAATAGCAGACATTCAAAATTTTGACCGCATTTTGCTGTCTGTAAAAAGAACTAAATGCTAATAAAGAGCAACGTTTTTCTCAAATTTCGGTTGAACTTGATTTTTTTTGGAAAAAATAGAAAGTATACAAGCATTTAAAATGATAGAAAAAATGTAGCCGAGTGACAGTTTTTCGTGCAACTAGCATAGGTATGCGTTCTGATTCTACGCAAAAATGTCACACGATGCTCTTTTAGCTCTAATTTTCCGTTTGTTGTAGACAATGTAATTTTTTTTGCAGAAAACTTCGTAAAATAATGAACTTGAATTGTTCACCGCGAAAAAACTGTCGATGCATTTTTAGTTAGAGATAATAATTAGGAATATGGCTGAAATTTCCATCGCAATTTTCACGTTTGCACGTTTTTCATATGGGACAATTTTGCTTGGAACGGCAGTGAAGTTGTGATAGAAAAAAATTATTTAAAAAAATGCATTTTTCAGAGATTGTTTTTATCTACAGTTTTAGATTCGATGGTGACATTTAAAAAAAACTTATGATTTTCTATGGACTGGAAAATATAATTTCAAACAAAGATTTCAAGAGGTTGTTTATCCAAATCGGTAGAAAATTGAAGTAGTTATGGTTATTTTACTGTTTTAGTAGAATTTGCATTTTTGAATAATTTTACGAACCGCAGTGTACTATCCTTAACCCTTTCCTTCCCACGAGGTTTTTCACGTTTTAAAAATAGAAATATTGCTTTACAGCTGAAGTTCTAGAACAAAAGATGCATAATTTAAGCCTACTTTAATGATCAATTTGATAAATTTGGGTTTTGAGGTGGATCATATGTGCTCCATTGGGAAGATAACAACACATAGGGCGCAAATGAAAAGCAGGAAATAATTGTAAAAAAATATGGAATTTCATCACTTCATTGATCACAAACTAAAACGATCCTATTTGATAAAAAACTTCTTTGGTATACACATCCCTCGAAAGTCTATTTATTGAAATATTTGAAATTTTCATTTTTGCCTTGAACAATGGCCGCCATGACACTTTGCGCAAGGAAAACAAAAAATGCCGTTTTTCGAGCAAATCACGAGTTTTTACAAATATTTCGAGACATGTGGTCATTTAAGCAGATGAAATAACTATCCTGAAGCGATTTTTTTGTTGACGAAATGATTTTCACGAGTTTTGATAAGAAGCTTCACAAACAGAAAAGTACGTTTTGTTCCCAGTGTATCACCAGTGATCCACTTTACTTACTCAATAATTTATATGTTTTAGTTAAAATCTAAGTAAACCATCAATTGATTTTGCTTGCATAAGTAACCTTCTGCACCTCAGTATTTTTATTTGAAGGAAATTATGAAAACTTGTCAAGTTATTGAACAACAAATGATGACTTGATTTAAATTCGAAAAAAAATCGACTTTTTTGCAGCTTTTGAGCTGCCAAGCAAAACCTAGCAGATCGATTTTCTTCAAATTTTGTGCAATGGTTCTTCACTCATATCTACACATTCAGTGAAAAAATGGTGTTGATCCAAAGCGCCCAGTTCAAATGCGAGCTGTGCAAAGTTGTGGATCACCTGTGCTACCATGGGAAGGAAAGGGTTAAACATGATAAATCTCACTTGCTCCAAGCTAAAATTGATCATTAACTTACCAGAAGGTTACTTGCAAATTTTAGTAAGATCTGACCATGGCACAATGGGCAAAAGTGTTATTTGCTATTGTTATTATGTTTTGGACTCTTTTGTAAATTTTGAAAATTTTGTATGAAAATGGCTATTTTGACTAGTTTTAGATATACTCATACAAAAAGTGTTTTAAAACAACGAATATAGTAGGATTATTATTATTTTTATTATAATTTATTCGAGACCTTTCAACCACCCGGGTCATTCGGGTCTAAATATAAAGTCTGCTTCATTTAATATTGGAACAAATTCTTTTGCTCATTGTGGCGCTCCTAGTGGACGGATTTGGAAACTTTTTTCACCCACGTGTCGGGAAATTCATTACCTTTCACCATGTATTTATGTCATAACACCAAACGATAGCATTTTGTAAACAACCGCCATGGAAGCCGAACGGAGAGATCAAATTGTGCACAGTTTTCTTGAAAATCCATTGTTGTCGGCATCGAAGCTAGCTAAACAGCTTAAAATGCCCAGAAATACCGTATGGCGTGTTATCAAGCAGTACAAGGAAACATTGACGACGGCTCGGAAGCCGCATTCGAAGCGTCGGAGTGGAACTGTCGACCGGAAACTGCGTGGGAAAGTCATCAAGGCCGTCAAGAGGAATCCCAATCTTTCAGACCGCGATTTGGCCAATAAGTTCCAGGCCGCTCACAGTACGGTGCGACGAATTCGTCTCCGGGAAGGAATAAGGTCATTCCGAGCCAGCAAACAGCCAAATCGGACGCTGAAGCAGAACAATGTGGCCAGAATCCGTGCTCGAAAGCTGTACGACCAAGTGCTGACCAAGTTCGACGGATGTAAAGTCTGCTTCATTTAATATGGGAACACAAACAATTGCGTGTAGTTCAGTCATTTATTAACGAATTCATAATTTGTTTTTCATACAAATGTAGCATTTTCTTTACTCTTTCATAAAAAAAAATTGAAAAAATTATTCATTGCTGTTTCGAAGAAATTCTCGTACTCGTACTCGTATGAAAACTGTGCACAATTTGATCTCTCCGTTCGGCTTCTATGGCGGTTGTTTACAAAATGCTATCGTTTGGTGTTATGACATAAATACATGGTGAAAGGTTATGAATTTCCCGACACGTGGTTGAAAAAAGTTTCCAAATCCGTCCACTAGGAGCGCCACAATGAGCAAAAGAATTTGTTCCAATATTAAATGAAGCAGACTTTAGTAGGATGATTGGTGTTATTTTCGACCCCACTTTTTCTTTTCTTTTGAAAGCCGTTTATTGGACAAATTGATAATTGATGATAATAATTATCAAAACATTTCATGAAACTCAAGAGTAAAATGTGTGAAATGATTGATTAATCATGAGAAAAAAAATATTTTTTTGACAAATCAGCAACAACTTTATTGAATTTATACTCATTAATGGGTAAACATTACCCATAGTCATGATATTTTCCGCTTTATTAGACTATAACTTTAAAAACGGTGCTTTAGGGTGCCTGGAAACTTTTTCATTGTGATCTAGTTTTAAGTCCATAAAAAAACTAGATCTTAAAAGTGAAAAGAGTATGGAGCAATGCGGGGTTATTTTTTGGCAAGGCTTTAATGTTTTTGGCTTTTGGAAAAAATGTTTATTTACTCATTTTGATCATAGATCTATTAAGTGTGTAAAATTTTGACCGGTTAATATGAAAGCTTTTAATAAAATGTTACCAGCACAATTGAATATGCTGATCGACGTTGTAAGCATACTTAGCATAAAAACTGTTTCTTAAAACAAAATTTGTTTAACAAATCGAGCCTAAGTAATACAATCAAATGTGTTCAGTACAAGAATCTGGTGATTAGGAGAGTTCATAGATTTCAAAACATATTTTATTTTACGGCTTGAAGCTGGAATATCAAATATGATATTAAATTTGTAACAAATTTGCAAAAAAAAAAAACTAACAAAAGAAATCAAAATCAATACATCTAGGGTAGCATAAGGTTGCCAGATTTTTTTTCAGCACGTATCCGGGACGGACAAATCCGGACTATTTTATCTAAAAACCTGGGAGAATTTGAGCATTTTATTTGAAAAGTTTCGTCCAAAATCCGGGAAATATCCGGAATTTTTTTAAAAACCTAGGAAATAATCATCAAAAATTCAAAAAAAGAATTTTTTTATCAATTCTTTTTAGCGGATTTGAAATCGCATTTTAGGCATCCGAAAAACCTTTCATAAATATTTTTATAAAACTTGGTCAAGAAATTTCGTTTTAGATGCATTAATAAAATATTTTTACAACTGAATTTCTTTTTTTTTAGTTTTATTTGAGAATGAGAATGAGAATAAACCTTGGCAAAATACGGACTTTTCCAATGAAAATCAGGTAAATTTTACATTTAATATTTGGGCAAACCAGGATAAACCGAGCAACTGGCAACCTGCGGGAAGCAGCACTAGAAGTTGAACAGGTACCAGATATACGACTGAAGTAAAACCCGCAAAAAAAATAAAACAATCCTATTGATTAGATAAAAAAAAACAGAACAGTCCAGATTGTACTACACAAAAAAAAAATTTGACTACTATTTGACACTGAAAACTGCAACTTTTAAAATAAATCAGCTGTAATTAACAAAACCTGTTATTTTAAATTGTTTTCCTTGAAAGTTAACGGAGATTCATTTATTATTGCAGCAAATGTCCTGTAAAAAAGTTGTACACTTAAAATTAAATGTCACGTAATCATGTTTTCGACCTGTAAAATTACGGTGAATGTCCTGCTCCTTTTTGTTACAGAACATTTGCGTAATTTTACAGGAAATAATTTTTGCTGTGTATTGTTCGTCAACCATACTTAAATCACTGCTAAAATTGTAAATGTAACTGTAAATAGCGGTCATAGATTCCATTTAGGGGTTTGGAGAAATCGAAAGTCATAGTCTTCTGCAATCAACCAAAAGAAACTTTTCCAGCATTTTTCTGGCAGTAGAAGCTCCTGAATATTGAATAAGCATGATGAGGAACAGTTTCCATAAAAAATTGCCACAATTTGAAGCCTTTTGAACTAGGTAATCAACAATCTTTTGTTTCTTTGTTAGTTTTGATAGTGATTTTTTGCACTATGCTGACCTGTCATTCAACACGATTTGAAATGTTTCCAATTAACATTTCACGAGATATGACGTTTACACTATTTTATATAAAAAAAAATACAAATCATTTTCCTCGTTATTTTTAATTGAAAAATTGCCTTATTGGATCTCAAATTTTTATAGTTTAAATTCTGTAGACGTTATTTTGTTAAAAAAGTATCTAACCCTTTAAAATACCTTTTTTTTTGCTGAAAAATTCACAGAAATTTAGTTTTGTGATTACGTAATCCGGAGTAATATTGATCACTTTTTTCAACATGTTTCGATTTTTTTTTTCTGTTAATGGGAATGTGAAATATTTTATATTTTTAAAACCAGGACTCCTATGAACGTAAAAGATGGATGCAGAAATTTTTAACACCTCTTTAAATTTGATTTAAAAATAGTTTTTGTCTCTGTTCAGGATTGGATGCTTTGGGGTGACATTGATCAGTCTCTATTTTGACGGTTTTAACGAATTTTCTTGATCATAAAGGATACAAAACACCTTCATAATATTTACAAATGCTAGTTTATTCATTTTACCTTGATTTTTAGCGATTTATTTTTAAAATATTTATAATCGAAAAAAGAACCATGATGCTGCCTACATTCAGGGACAAAAATAATTATAATTGCTAAATAGTTTGAGCTTCAAAATACAAATGAAATTTTACCTTCACACATTCCCCTAGGCCCTCTCCTTATTTCATTTTCAATGTCAATTTTCAATTTACGACAACGTCGAGAAAAATGTATTTGGCAATTGCTTGACCGACCAGCAGGTAAAAAAAACACTGTTATCGGTATAAACTGCAAATGGCATATACGTCACTTCGGCATATCACCGCAAACCGCTAAGTACAACAAAATGAACAAAAAATAGGAAGGTTTATTTTAACACTAATTGAATTTGTATACTTCAGTCGAAAATGTCTTCAAACAAGGGAATTGGAGTATATGTACATACAACTAAAGCTAAGAACCTCCGCAAGCACACTATGCATCGAAATAGAAACGATACCTAAATGCAATTGTTTTCATGAGTGAAAAAAAACATTACTCGATGCTATAAATTTGCTTTCGTCCAGCCAACTAAAGTTAAAGGATATCTACCATCTCCAGTTGTTTTCATTCGATACTATTTTCTTTTCTCGTTCTATCTTACCTTCTTTTTGCACTCCTCCATCAAAACTCCCGCCCACCATTGCACTGGAATGTCTGTCACCAACGACCGCCGGATGTACCACCCCTTGCCATCATCATTCCGCCACTCTTCGTTCGTCGCAAACGACACACCACTTCCGGGCGTAAAAATAAACATCGCCACCCACATGCAGACGGCCAAAGTGAATAAGGACGTAACGATCGACTTTTGCTATCCATTTCCGGGTGAGTGGGGTCCGGACTACGCCCGAGGGATAGTGCTGGCCAAATTTCTGGCCTACTATGCGGTGCCTCTGTGTATAATAGCAATCTTTTACGCACTGATAGCCCGGCATCTGATTCATAGCGCCAAACACGTGCCTGGAGAAACGCAGGGAACGGTGCGGCAGGTGAGTGTGATTCTAGTTATCGAAAGCCTAACTACTAAAGAGACTGTGTGCATAGTATCGATTGATCAATATTTAGGAGGAAGGTACCTAATAACTACTAGAGCGTGTGCAGTTCTATGAAAGCTATGTTTGATAATGATGGCCTTGTAGCAATGCGAGTTCCTCTTTAATCGAAACATTCGAAGCATCGAAACTCAAAAGCTCCTTCCCAAGCAAGCGATGTTATTTGTGTCAAGATTTGCAGCTTAACATGTCAGCTTCTACCAATGTGGTACAAAGAAGGTGATGAAGAAACACGCACACTATTACAGAACTCGTAATTAAAAAAGTAAAAAGGTAAACAAAGCCTACGTCACTTGCCAGGATGTTTATGTATCCTATAGGCGAGAATCGTAAACAGCAGTTGGCAATGGTTTTTTTCTCTCTAGTTTTCGCTGGTACAGCGATGATGGTTGTTTGTACGAAAATGCAACTGACGTCACGAATTGGCATGGTTACAATGTTTACAACAAAAAAACTTTTTCTAACACTTAGCACGGGATTTCCATCGCCACCTGAGATATGTATACAGGTTGAGCTTCTACCACGGTCATCGTTTCAGAAAAAATAACAAAATTCAACACTTAATTCAACAAACTTCAACAGGTAATTCCGGTTTTCACATTTTATACCTTATAACATTCGACTGCTTAATTCTTATTAGGAGAAATGGTACTAGAGTGAGTGCTCCTACTTTGGACCTAGAGCCTACTTTAGTCCTAAAATGCCGAAAACTGTAAATAATTCATTTTGCTGGCCTAGAATAAAGATATTCCTATGCACACAATGAACTCTTATTCTTCCTGAATTCTACCATACCGTTTTTTGCCATTAAAAGTCTTTCTGAAAAGAAAAAGTCTTTCTGAATTTATCTTCTTATCAGTGGTAAATCAGACAGCTCAATTACTGGAGCACGTTTTAAGAAATTAGAATGTTAAAAGAAAAATTACGATATTTTACTGTCCAAGACAAAGTTTAAAGGAAAATTACTTTCATTGTGAAGAATATGAACCATACTACCTAAGTTTCTTAGAATTCATGAAAATCAATGTAAAACTCGAGAAATTTGCAAAGGGTCCAAATACAGGAAACTTTAAACTTTGATGTTCCATGTTTAGACCTGACATCACCAAAACTTTGTATCAATACCAACAAATCAACAAAGATGCGAATTTTTAATTGGGCATAATTCAGAACCAATATTAAATATTTCTAACATTGCCAGCTTTATGCAATTTAACTACAAGTAAGTAAACATAAACAAGTTTCAGCTATTGTTCTGCTGATAAAGCTGACGAGGAATGAAGGTGTTTGTGATATTCATAACAGAAATATTAGCTTTTAAAATGTTAAAAAGCTGTTATTTTTTTTTAATATAATAATTTATTGAAGTTTACATTTTCAATGAATTGGTTTATTTATTTTCGAAAATCATACTTTTTATAGGAATATTAGTTCTAGGTCCAATGAAAGGAACCGCTCCAGCACCAGGTAGGTTCAATGTTGGAAATTTTGGTCATCCATATCTTTGCAAATCTCTCAATAACGGCGAAACCTATGTTAAAAATTTTCATTGAAACTTGCAGATAAGATCATGACTTATAAATGAATTTTTTAAAAGGTATAAATTTCCCGTCCATTTTTGAGAAAATCATGATTATTTGAAAACCACCGCTTAAAGGGTCCAAAGTAGGGCAACTAACCCTATCTCTGAGAGAAACCCGCCATTCCGCTATTATTTTGAAAATTTCAACGGCGTCACTTTCAAAACTGCAGTCGCCATAAGAAAAAAAAATCATCAATTTATCAAACTGATAAGTTATGATTTATTTAGTAGGTATTGGATTTCTTCAAGTGAAGGCTTTTTTTTTTCACCGAGCTTGATTGCGGCTTTTCGGGGATTCTCTGGGTAGAACTGAGTAAAAATTTGGCCAATCCTTGAGTAATTTGGCTCTCATTGAAGTCAATACTTGAAGCAATTTGTTCAACTCCGTTTTAATTTTGAAAAAAAAAAATACTTCCGTTATTTTCTAACAACACCCACTAAGTCAACAAGGTGGTGTTATGATACCTGAATGAAATTGACTCATTCAAATTTGAAATCAAGTGCCAACTTTTTTCACTTAGGGTGAGTGCTCCTACTTTGGACCTAGACCCTACTTTAGTCCCAGAATGCCGAAAATTGTAAATAATTAATTTTGCTAGCATTGAATAAAGCTATCCTTATGCACTTAATGAACTCTTATTCTTCCTGAATTCTACCATACTGCATTTTGCCATAAAAAGTCTTTCTGATAAAATTAACAACGTTTTAAAAAATGTTCCTCTCCATAAGTGGTAAGTCAGACAGCGCAATTAGTGGACCGCGTTTTGAGAAAATTGAGCGCATAAGGAAAAATCAAGTTTTTTTTACTGTCTGAGCCAAAGTTTAAAGGGAAAATACTTTCACTGTGAAGAAAATGAGCAATCTCACCTATTTTTCCTAACATTAATGAAAATCTATGGAAAACCCGGGAAATTTGTTCAATACCAAAAAAATCTACAAAGGTGCGAATTTTCAATTGGTGCATAATTCAGAACCAACATTGAACATTTCTAATATTTTTTGTCAGCTTTACGCAAATAAACTACATGTAAGTAAACACACAAAAAAGTTACAGCTATTGTTCTGCTGATAGAGCTGACGGGGAGTGAAAGTGTTTGAGATGCTCATAACAAAAATTGAAGTGTTTTGAATCATTAAAAAGCTGTAACTCTTTTTATGATAATCACCCTTATTCTCGTTTTCGATCGAATGACATTCGTTCGAAAGTTTAGCAATGTCGTATTCTTGTTTTCGTTCGAACGAACGAGAACCGTTAGATCTTTCGAACATCGTTCGAACGAACAAAACATTGCATTCCGGTTTTCGATCGAACGTATTTTTTCTTTGGACTGACAAACGCGAGTCTGATACTGCGAATCATGGCCGTTTAAAGAAATTAGCGAAATTTATTACCAATCGTGGAATTCAAAATTGATTAAAAATAAGAATACTGTTGGATTCTAAACCGCAAAATTGTATACTGCAAAAAAAATATTTTAGAAACGCCAAATTTTTCATTTTTAGTTGAAAAAAACCGCAAGTCTGATGTTGCAAATCGTGGACGTTCAGATAAGAAATTTGTGAAGTTGGACGATTAAGGAATTATGTGGTTCATAATAATAAAAATTGTTGATTTTTTTATTCCAAATTTTGTATTTGAATACAAATAAAACAATTTTGAATTTGAATAAACATTTTTATTCAAATTTTTCAGCATAGTTGTATTTAGAACTTTGTTGTCTTCCAAATCTCCCCACTTATCACGAGTGAGAATTTAAGCACCGGCTGCGGCAGCGGCAGCATTATAACCACATCCACCGATTGCAATTGAGAACATCTTTGCTGTCCGGAAACGACCTAGGATATAGGAACATTTAGGAAACATCCTAAACCGCTTCGATGTCGGACTGCACCTAGAGATTCGATTGTTGACGGCCCACATCCGCTGCTGGAATCAGCCTTTTGACTGCTGATTTTCACACCTCGGGCTGCTTTCCGATTCTTTTCAGTCGCACGGCCCTCGGCACACGACCTACAACTATTTTTTCCCCAAATATTTTCCACCGCTGACCGACGAATAAATTTTCACGACCCGAAAACTTGAAATAAACATAACAACAAATGTCATTTTGACGCAGATCGCTGCTCAGAAATTTCGAAATTGATCTGGTAACACCAATTTCGAAAGTATCGCGTTCGAACGAAAACAAGAATACCGTTTTCGAATTCGTTCGAAAGTATCCGTTCGAACGAAAGGCCGATACGCCGTAAACAAGAATAAGGGGGAATATCTAATTGAAGATAATATTTTCAATGAAGTTGTTTATTTATTTTTCAAAAATCGTACTTTTAAAGGGTCCAAAGTAAATAGGGGAAAAATGTACAAGACGCACCAGCAGGGTAAGATGGCCCATGTCATTCTTTCTCAAAAATACACTAACCTATGACTTCGAATGATAGTTTTTTCATTTACATTGTAGTAAACAAGCTTTTTCATCATTTATTGAATGAAAAGTTCACAAAAACGACGTAAGTTCTTAGAAACAGAAGGATTAATGGAATCAGCGTGAAACCTGTTATTTTTCATGGTTAACATTGGAGGTTTTATAATTAACTGGCCTGGGTAATCTGATGAAACTACAGCTTATCGTTTTTCTACTCGCATGCACTTTCGGAAGACTATAAATATTGTGTTGTATTTTAAAAACTTCAAACCAATTTTACCTAAGATCAATCATATCAAAATCGGGGAAGAATGCCCACAAGACCACGTGTTTTAGGCTCAAATTTTGAATGCTGTTAACTTTTGAGAAAAACCCTTATCTATATCACAAAAAAGGCCATGCTTCTCTTTGCTGACTCCCAAATTACAATATCAATGCATAATTATAACAAGTTTCGTCCTTGTTCGAGAAAAAGGTGCACCAATATTCGACTCGAAAAAAATATCTGCCGCCATGTTTGCCGCGATATCAGTCAAGAAATTGAATTTCGTTGTCTACCTGAAGGCGTTAAACCTATAAGGCTTTAAAAACGTGTATTTTGGAAAGCGAAATTTTTGATAAGTTAAGCATTAGTAAATGATTTTTTGCCAAGGTATGGTTAGTTTACAAAAATACGATGAACATGTAATTAATCATTTTATGCTTCAATCATTATGTTCCTTATAATCATTATTTCATTTCTTACCACCCTTTCGGTATGGTGCGTTCTGTCCACTAGTTTTGGCGTTCTACCCCGCGGTTTGTTTTCTGGCTGTTTTTAGAAAAAAAATTAAAATCGTGTTTTTATCATATTTTTTCTAGTTGATAATACGTAAATCTGATCCCTGAATCGTCGTAAACTTTCTTTTTGGTTCTTAGATGATTGGTATAGCTGTAAAAAGCGATTATGCTTAACTGGTGCATCTTGTACTTGCTCGAATAAGTTGCTGTAGACATTAGTGAAATCGAAGCAGCATCATTCAAAGATGCCGAATTGCTAGCCCTTCTCGAATGTCTGGAAAGTAGGATAAGCCAGAAGTGAAACCCTTTAAGTTATTCCGAGATAAGCTGAGTATGGTGGGCAGGGGTGTCAAGTGTCCTGATTTTTCAGGATTAGTCCTGATTTTCGAAAGGCCGTCCTGATTTTTCGAAAACGCTTGAATTGTCCTGATTTTTTAAAAATAGCCATTAAAATGTCCTGATTTGTCCTGATTTCTTTAAAAATATCCAAATTATAACTAAATTGATTATTAAATGATGAGAACATCAAACAAATCTTTAATAAAATAGTTTAACCAGTTTAACCAATGATAATTTTTGATTCAAATGATATTTAAATGATGTTTTTGGATATTATCTGCAGGCCACCCAAGGTTATTCTCGCTTCAGTTGCATAATTCGAGGCGTCTTTAGCACCTATATTTCGCCTTTAGTTATGCAATCCAAGCAGCACTGCATGTTATTTTCACCAATTTATTGGGGTCCTGAAAAATCCTAATTTTTTTTCTTCGCGGTGTCCTGATTTTTAACTAAACGACCTGGCACTTCTGATGGTGGGTAACATTCTGGTTAAGGGTAACAAGATGATTGTACCCTCTAAGTTGCGAAGCCGCATACTTAACCCTTCGTTTCATAAAGTTACAAATTTGCAACAATTAATGTATGGAAAAAGTGAAAAATCGCATTTTATTTTAATTTTTTTCCTGATGTACTCATCATTTCTAACTGTAAAAAATAATTTTTAGGAAAAATAAAAAATCATGAAATGAAGGGTTAAGCTGGCACACGAAGGCCATCCGGGGGAATCGGTTATGATACGTCGATTGCGAGAACGGGTTTGGTGGCCTCTGAAGGACAAAGACGCCGTAAGACTAGAGACTAACTGCGAAGGGTGCCGTCTAGTTGGTTTGCCGTCTCATCCTGAGCCAATGCAACGCCGCCCACTTCCATCGAGACCATGGATTGACGTCGCGCTCGACTTCCTGAGGCCACTGCCAACGGGCGAATATCTGCTGATTATCATCGATTATTATAGTCGATATAAGGAGATTGAAATTATGAACAGGATCACTGCGAAGGATAATATCGACCGCCTTCATAAGATCTTCACACGTCTCGGATTTCCAGTAGCTTTGACATTAGACAACGAACGGCAATTTATCAGCGGAGAGTTTGACAGATACTGTTCGGCTAATGGTATCCACTTGAACAACACGACACCGTATTGGCCGCAAGAAAACGGTCTAGTGGAGCGGCAAAATAGATCGGTCTTGAAGCGTCTTCAAATAAGCCATGCTTTAAAACGAGATTGGAAGGCGGATCTTCATGACTATCTGATGATGTATTACCCGACACCGCATAGCGCGACCGGGAAGACGCCATCGGAGATGTGTTCCGGTCGCACAATCAGATCGAAACTGCTATATCTACCTGAGGTTGAAGTAGCTCCCGCAGGCACGGAAATAGCGGACAGAGATCAGATAGCCAAACAAAAGGGGAAGGAACAATGTTAGCCGCCGGGTAATACTATCGGATATTACTCCGGGAGACACGGTTCTACTCAAAAACCTGTTGTCACAGAATAAGCTGGCGACAACATTGGCCCCTACGGAATATGTGGTGCTGGACAAAACAGGGTTTCGAGTGACGGTTCAAAACACTCAAAATGACAAAGTTTTTCAACGGAATTCAGCTCATGTAAAGCGGGTTTCGAAGGACAGTGCAGATGACGGAGTTGGCATCGAGATAGGCGAGTCTGCTGAGTCAAGCGCAGGAGACAACCTAGGTTCTGGTGACGAGTGCTCCAGAGTTCGTCGGAATGTTCGCCTCCCACAAAGGTATCAGGATTTTGTGATGCGCGATAAGTCTACACGTCTTCAAGAAAAAGGGAGATGTGGCAGCCTTAACGACCAGCCCCTCGAAGATTAACTTGATAGCGATAATGAGTGATTCCCAACCACCGTGTAAGTCGGGAGCGCAGGACGGACACACTGACCGAGAGTGAAGAATAATACGACTACGCAGTTGGATTGCCACGAATCGTTACTAGTGTACAAGTGAAAATATAAGTTGTAATTCGTTCTATGAATAAACGTTATAAATGTATCCAACATTTCCAATGGGTACTACATAAAGCAATATTTATTAAAAGAAAACTTTATGAACAGAACATTTGTAGCTTTCTAGAAAATCCATATGAAGAATCCTGCAATCGAGTTTACTGTTCTTTCCAGCAATCTATATTGCTGAAAATGTTGCTGGAAAACCAGCGGAACAAAAAAAAAAAAAATTTGCTGATTTCCAGCACTAAAAAAACTGTGTGAAATCTCTCAACGCTCACAAAAAGTTGGAAACCATTTTAGAATCCACCATTTAATGCATAACACTCGATAGTATATAAAATTTCACGTTAATTAATCATAGCCACGCAAGTAAACCAAAAACGGTAAAACATTCCACCCGAAAACAGAAAACAAGGAGAATTGTTTACTAGGAATGAAGCAGCAGCAACATCGGGAATGAAATTCATCTCCCGCTCGCTGCTTACAAGTAGCTGGTTGGCCCACAACTTTTCTAGGTGCTGCATCAGGAAATGGATATGAAAGTTCGCGCATATTAGCATACCTAACCGAAAACATATTTCACGGCCCAAACTTTCTGCAGGATGCTATTCATTGCCAATCTACAGCAGCAGAGTCAGTTGGATAAACAATTTGTGAGGTAAACCGTGCGTGATCTGTTTATGGAATTGGTTGCGTTATTTTGACATGATTCACGAGATGCAGACACTCAGAGGAAATCTTATTATAAATGTCATAAGATACATCTTATGAACCACTTTTTTGCGTCCAAACTAATTTTTCATAAGAGTCTTATGAAATTCTTTCAATATTCATACGAAGTTTTTATGAAAAACAGAAGAAGCGGCATTGTGAAAAAATAATGAACACATTCATTCCATCAGTCATTTTCTCGTCGTAGTACCAAGCACAAACCAGTTGTGGAGCCATCAGTTTTTTGTTCAAAAGTTGAAAGTGATTTGGTTATTCTACAAGGTAAGTTTATTTTTTGTGAACGTTCAAATTATTTGTTAACGTAAATAAACACATATTTTTATGTTTACTTTTCAGCATGTTGACCGGCGGAAAGGATAAGTTCAATGGACCGGGTGCGGCAGAATGACTGTTGGAACCGTACCTTATGGTGATCATGATGTTATTGTAAACAAACAACAAATTACCCAGAAAATAAACTGATCGTTTTTGACATCAATTATCTTGATATTTTTTCTTCAAACGTAAAATTTTCTGTTTCCATAAGACCCTCTTATGAAAAGCAACAACCTCTCATTGAAGCAGGTGTTCATCTGAAGAATTCATTCGCTTCATAAGACAATCTTATGAATTTCATAGATTTTTCTTATGGCGCCTCTTCATAAGATAATCTTATGGTATATATAATAGTATTTTTCTGAGTGGAGATATTGTGTACTCTGAGATGAAATATGGAAGACAATTTTGTTTTTGATAAACAAGTCATTAAGGAATTGGAAATCTCAATGAGCTTTATCGAAGCTCAAGGAATTGGAAATCAACAAGGTAGGTATTTTGAATGTAAAATAACTGAACATATCATATTCCCAATTAAATTTTAATCGAAAAAAAATTTCAGAGGAATAACATAATTGTAAAGGTTTAAAATATGTATACAATTTATAGATTTTTCAATTTAAAACAATTAACTAAAACATGAAAAATGTATGCATAAACTTGAGTGGACTTACATGGCGACCGTAAAAAATGTGTCTTCAAGAAGTTTCAAATGTCAAAGTAGTTTGAACTTCTTTAGTTTTGACGAATGGCAACGAAAAATTGAGCATCATGAAGGATGAAAGGACACAAATCCATGAACTCGTATAGGCAGGTCACTGATTGAAGTTGGACGGAAAAGTTGAATTCCATCGGAAATCTCCTGAAACCTTGTCGTTGAGTTAATAATCGTATGAAATTTTAAGCATCTAAAGTTATCCACGCGAATAAAGCTGAAATTTCAAGCGATTCGATTGATTTTTAAGAATCTTGAAAAACGAATCTGTTGTTTTAATTTTTCCCAAAAATGACCTGAGATTCGAAAAGAAAATCCAATTACTTTCAGTAACAGAACTGCGTTTGACAACCAACACTCCGCTGATGAATATTAATGATTGAAAGAAAAAAAACGCCAGCAGTCACGTGATTGGTCGTCGTTTTTCATTCGCACTGCTTTCCTTCACAAACAGTAGATACGTGCTGCTCTCTGTGGCATAACTAATTACGCCAATTAAAGCTGACGCAGGGAAAATCTATTAGGAGTGCGAAAGATAATTTTGAGATTTTTCTTGCTTGCCTCAGGTGAAAATGTGAATTCTTTTTTCATAGCAGATCTGCTTAGGTCGTCAAATGTAAAAACCACCGTCAGATTTTACACCAAAATCTACAAGCAAAGAATTGTATTGCAAACCGATATCTACATTCGAAATTTTCTTGCTAAACAAATTCGTCGGTTTGAACTCTATCGGTGAAAGAAAAAAAAATTAAAAATATTTTGTCTGTTTGGCCTTTTCGATCAAATCTTCATCGAATAATCACTCTCAATAACAGCTCGCTGGCAATTATGTTTTGCTTGAGTGCATTTAATATTTTCCCAAAACTCAATAATTGAGAGCTAGAGATTCTTGAAAAAAAAAATCAAAAGAATAATTCTTTTTAAATTTTTCCGAGAATCGACAATTTTCAGTCGGGCAGTACGAAAGCCGCGAGAGGATGCTCGAAAAAAATCCTTTGTTTCAGAAATTCGTCGAGCCAAAAAAAAAAGTTGAAAAACCTGTGAATAAACTCATAATTTTACCATTCATATGCTGTACCCAGTACGAATAAAGCGCTCCACAAGGCTTTCAATTTTCCCAGTAATTCACATGCATGTTGGTAGTCCTGAAATTGTCAATATCCTACCTTTCCTACCTGTCTTTTTTCCTGGATGGAAGTCAAACCAAATTTGATTGGAAAACTCCAACAGGTCGACAAGTTTTATAAATTTAATAAATCTTTCAACTTTTTGCCAATGCCTAACCCCATACACTAGCTAGACACACGAACATTCATTACAATTAGCATCACTTCCTGAAACAATTTTTTTTCTTCTCTTCTCTTCTATCACCCTGGTGATGCTGGATTTCAATTTTTCTATATAGGTCAAAGCGAGACGGAAAGTGGCCATCACGGTGCTGGCGTTCGTTGTGATATTCGGAATCTGCTTCCTGCCGTCGCATCTCTTCATGCTGTGGTTCTACTACAAGTAAGTTTCCTTGCTTTAAGGATTAATTTGCGTTACTTCCTGGAGCTATAGCTACTCTTTCATCTGGTTACTTGTCTGCTATAAGGGAGTTGAAATTTAGGTGAAATTAAAAATAAGCGTCGAAAACCATTCAATGAATTCTAGAGCAGACGCAGGAAGAATGATCAGATCAATGTTTGTGTTATGTTTTGAATTTGTTAAACCAGGGTTAAAAAAAAGTTGCGAGCAATCTCTAAAACATGTCCAAGTCAAACAACAATAATCTCAATTAATATTTTGTATTAACACTACCTTTCAATTTATTTTGAAAAAGTAAGAGGTAACTTTTTTTTCCTACAAGGAGAAAGCAAAACGCCTAAAGGTAGGCTCAGATTTAGTAATTTCATATTCGTTTAAATTGATATACACTATTTGAAAGGTACATTCTTCAGCTTTGTTTTGCATTTGAAAAAAATCAAATTCGAAAAAACGAAATTCATACAATTCAACAAGTTCATTTTTAATGACAAAAATTTACTTTCTGATCAATGCTCACAATTTTTCTCACTACCCGGGTTTTACTAGAATCAAAAATTCACGATCTGTATCCAAAAACAGGGCGAATGCCAACTGCTTACTAGGATATTAGCTATCAGCAAAAAAAAGAGTGTCCCACTTCTAAATGAACTAAGCTTTATTTAAAGTTTTCTAGGAAAGCGTTTTCAATATTGATAATTCACTAGAAAGAATTTGACGCACGCACTTCTTGGAAAGCGTAGGAATTGCTGAAGGAAGGCAAAGCTCGAGACAGCAAGATAAACATGGCCGCGAAAATGCTAACGGAGAAAGATTCTATTTAAGCAGTGAACACTTGCATGCGTTTTCAAACGATTTAAGATTAATTTAAATTGCTCGTTTCAGGTTTAACAGCAAACAATTAAACGTCAATTCGAACCATTATCATCTGAAAAATAAAAAATAAAATCAAATAATTGACATCAAATTAAACCACGCCATCAATCAAGAGCAAAAAATCATTGCTTGTAAAGGATTGAAAAAGTTTCATAATGCAATTTCCTCGAAAAAAAGTTCTACTCGTCAATGAATCCTAAACTAATGAACATCAGCTGGAAACTGTAATGAGCTCTGATGGTAGTGCTTCCAACGAAAATGCAACAGCAATCTACTAGCTGACTACCAACAACATAGGTACATATGAGAAGTGTTTCGTCCCTCAAACTGACCAACATCCATAAACTTTTCCATCGCCGTAATTGATGCTCATTATATTTGCACAGCAGTTAATGCTTTTTTAAGGGACGTTAACTGGAAACGAAAATGCACCGAAAAAAACATGAACTTTTCATTAACCTTGCGGTGTGGGTTGGTTTGAAGCTTGCGTGCTACTGTTGCTATTTATAGAATGTCTTTTAGCTTTCCATTTGAGTTTGGTAAATGTCACAATTAAAGCATAGCTCATCTTAAATCTGGACGTATTAATACGGATCTATCTTGGAGCTATGTAAACGAAATAAAAATTTCATGTACTCAAAATGTAGGTCTTTTATTGCACTTTAGAGGAAAAATAGAAAAAAAATTATTCCAAAGTAGTTTTGATAAAATCTTGAACTTCCGGCGAATAACACTAATCATAGTTTGGACACCCTCTTCGCTGACCTCAGGAGCCATTTTGTTCCACCATCTCTTCATCTTTGTAACATCCCGAGTCGTCCTACCATTCTTCTTCATCTTCTGCTTGGGGGCAGTTGGGTTAGTTGATGTCCTTTTCGACAAAATCCACCCCGTTGTTTCGATACCACTGGTAGTACCTGTTTGCTGTAGAGGTAGCTTGCCGAATTTGGTTAAAGCTGTACTGGTCTTTGTGAGATCCAATATACGGAAGAATACATTTTCTCAGGCACTCCTCCTTGTACATCTTGGAGTCCATGGAGATTTTTGGAACCCGCCATACATTCGTCGTACTTCGTTAGAATCTAGTTGTATAACTTCCGGGCCCGTCCTTTGGCTTCTACATTCTTCTTCAATGTCCGGTTTGGTTGTTTACTGGCCCGATAAGATCGTATTCTTTCACGCAGACGAATCCTTCTGACGGTGCACCGGTCGGCATTGAATTTCTTGGCGATGTTATAGTCCGACTGCCCATCACGTGTAACTTTTTTGAAACAAAACAAATCGTAATGAAATTTTCAGCACTGATAGAGGAAAAATTCCAAAACAAAATAATGTCAAAACATTCTAAAGCCGACCACTAGGAGCGCTGTGGTATAATTACAGTGCGTTCAGATCTATGCTTTGCATATTTTCATTTTATTGTACAGTATAGAATAAGGGAAACCTCCTGCTGCTTGAGTTTTCTTCATTAAAAAGTGGCGGTCATTGTGAGTTGATAAGTGGCAGTGAAAGTGGTCCGACAATCGACTATTGGTAAGTTTGTGAAAAGTGGCAGAGATCGTCTGCTCGATAGGCAGAAATGCCTGCTCTGAAGGCAGAAATGCCAGCATTTCCTGCAAAGATTACCAAGTCTAAAGGCGGAAATGCCAGCGCTTCCGGCAAAGATTGCCAGTTCTAAAGGCAGGAATGCCAGCACTTCCGGATAATTAGCCGGTTAGGGTAATATAGACCCGGAACCGTTTTTCATAAACTATACCATTTTGAATTCGTTTACATGTTCACTATCTTTCCATGAGGAAAAAAACTATTATAATTTTGTTGGTGTCTGAAAGTTGAGGCCAAAGACAAAATGGTCAAAAAAGATGGCGTTTTTGAACAAAGATCGTGACCATCGCGGATGAAATAATGATTTTTTATTATGTCAGCTTAACTGATTTAAAGCAAAAAATGTTCTAGGTTTCTGATGTCATACGTCATGAATGAAAATATAAGAAAAACTCAATAATCATTAATTTTCTTCTTCAAACCCATTGTTATTTTACTGAAAAATTAGCTTATATTTATGAAACTGGGCTAATAAATTATTCGATACATAAAAACATGAAAACCAATGGGAACAAACTAAATTTTAATTTGTTATGATATTTTTACCACATTCAAAACCGCAAAAAACATACAACGAGAGATTTCAGAAGTTCGCTGAACCGTTTTTCAAAATAAAATGGATTAATTGTGCAAACTGCAAATTATTGACTTAATTGAAGTGTCTCATTTGATTCCTTTAGATATTATTTAAACATTAAATTTAACTTTTTTTGTAGAGAAATGAATCTAACTGTGTTAGATGAAATTTCAGGGACTAAATAAGATGAAAACTGAAGTCGAAAAACATGCGAAAAAAAATTCGCCTTGTCTCCCGGTAGGACTTGAACTCACATCTTGCGCCTCTCCAAGGCCCATGTATTAACATTCTACTACAGGAGACAACCTGGCGTATGAAAGTTATACTGGTCGAGTGTCGAAGTCTATCGGAATGAAGGGAATTGTTCTCCCATGTGATCATCGTCATTTTCGTGGTCTATTTCTATTCCCATCCTTTCATCTTACGGTAGTTAGACTTTCGCATGTTTTTCAACATAAATTTTCATCTTGTCTAGTTCCTGAAATTTCATCTAACACATTTGGATTCATTTCTTTACAATAAAAAACTTTCGCTGACTGAATGTTTGAGTCTCGACCCATCTCTGGGTCACAGTTTAAAATTAAATTTAATATTTCAGAGTTGTTGTGCTCATATATGCTGTATATACCTCAGATTCGGTCCTCAATCTGTTGAAATCCTATGATTTTATACTAGAATTGGTCACCTCATCAGTTTTTTCATCATTGGTTCGATAGTTATTATCATTATTATTTATTTTATTTGGGACATTATACCAACTTTTTGGCATTCGTGTGCGAGAAATTCTTAACTTACCTAATTCTATTAAATTTTGTTATACTATTCAACATCCTTAAGAAATCGTAAGATAGCTATTTCTTTTGCTGGGTTGTTACTAAGTATATCGCAAATATCTCCAGTGATATCGTTGTTCTGCCTTGTTGAATCGAATCCCCTACAATCAGCAAGAATATGCTGGATAGTGAGTTGTACTGTATTTGCAAACAGGTAGGAAGAATTCGATAGTGACCGGTTGGAATTGAACGTAATGGAACAGAATGGCAATTTTTTTCATCAAAATTCCTTGATCCTAATGAAAATGTATAGTTACAAATTCATCAAAATTTTTTTTTTATTAATTTTTCAAATAAACGGCATTTCAATATGTGCTCTCAATCTGTCTTAATTCATATCAATCAAACGACTTCAAAAATGAGTTATTTTTGGTTCAAAACACCCATGTTTTTGAACTTTTTGGCTTTAAGGTCGATTTTTAAGGACATAATATCAAAACACAAACTATCAAGAAGTTTCTAATAGCAGGCATGATAGATTTCAAAATGGTAATGTTGAGGAAAATCGGTTCAGTAGTTTTGATTTTACAACCAGAACAATAATCCAGGTCTATAAGACCCTAACCGACTAATTGTTTTTTTTTTTTTGCTGGGTGACTCTAAAAACCGTATTCAAAAATCTAATAATGAGAAATAGTAGAGCTAGATTTTAGGAAAAGTCAGAAAATTTCATGTATCTAGCTTTAACCGTTCCTGAGATATCGCTTCGAGAAAGTACAGTTCGGGTCACATAGACCCCAACCGCAAAGGAAGGTTATGCGTTGAAATGATTCCTATGTTTTTATTTAAGCAGTTAACGTTGAGCCCGAGACTTGGTTCAGTTGTCAAGAAAACGGTTTTACGAAAGGTGTTTTAATTTCAAATTTGTGTAGCGTAACAGCTATCATTTCAGAAGAGCGAACCCTCGATGGACGCATGTTAAAATGACTGAGAATCGTACGAAGACCGGGTATCGAATGGTTCCATTACTAAAAGCCTCGCACGAAGTGTAACCTGTACATGACGCTCATTAGAGCGTTGCCCTCTACAGACATGAATATTGCTCGAGGAGGACCTGCGTACACTTGACGTATTTGAGCGACCGTCTTTGGCGGCGTGCAGGAGAACATAGAAATTATTCACAGATTTATTCAATATTGAATGAAGATAATGTTACCCCGTTGTCATTACTGCTTCAGAAGAATATGCTGAAAATAATAATATTCGACAAATTAGGGGTTTTTCGTTTAATGCGGTACTCTCTGGACCCATCACTTTTTAAAAAAGTTTACTATATGAGGGTCTCAGAGCCAAAGGGGTATAAGTGACAAAATGATCGATTTTGAGTTAATGATGCCAAACAATTCTTCACATTTTAAACAATTTTTGATGATTTAATCGAGTTTTTATGATTTTATTTACATACTCTTACATTCAATAGAAAAATACAAATTCTTGAAAAGTATATGGAAAATGGAAAACACAAAAAATTGAAAGCTTGTTTTCTCAATATTAGCTTTTGGGCACTTATACCACTGATGAACTGATGTACAAGCTAAGCCTTGAAAAGTGTGTAAAGTCCCAACGACTGTTTTGAATCAATTTATGTTTTTTGGTTGAGCCACCAGATGTCTCCAAGGACACCAGAGAGAACTGTCAAGAAGAAAATTAAATGTAAACAAAAAAAAAAAACAAATTTTTAGTCAATTATGAAAAGGTCGTATCTATTTAACGAGTTTCGAGCAAATTGATTTTGAAGATTTATTACACATTTATGATTTGCGTTATCAAAGTTTTACGCTTAAAGCTGTTTTCCGAATTGCTTCAAACTAGCATGAAGCACTTAATATAAACAGATATGATGCGTGAAAATGCCCGCTCAGAGTAGCTTAGAATCTGCATTTCTTCGTTGGATTGGTAATTTTAAGCTCAACTTAATAAAATATCTGATTCGTCTGGCATGTTCAAAGTTGTAAGTTAGTCCTTTTTAGTAAAAAGAATCAAAGTAAAATTTGTTTACGACGTTAGTTTATAAATTTTTGAGATCATATACAGTTGCGCGCTTCCAAGAATCAGGTACTTCGAAAGTTGGTTCGGCTTGTTTGAATGATAGCATTTGAAATTAAGAATACGTATCTGGAATTTAATAATTACAGCTTGTATATTTGTCATTTCGTCAGTCTCTCTAGTAACAACATTATAATGATGCTATTTTTCTAAGCTGAAATTGATTCGTAGTTCATCTAATTATGTAGAGCAATTCATGTATTCAAATTTATTTATTAATGAGTTTAAATACCATTGCGCCCTTTCGAAAAATTCTTACTTTCAAAAGAGCTATCTAGAAACAGTGCCATCTATTGCGCCGTTCAAAAGTTACAAATCAAGCAATAGATGGCACTGTTTTTCGTCACTTTTTAACGGCTTCTTTAAAAGAGAGCACTGGAAATTTTACACACGTTTCTGAAGATTTTTTGTTCGAGCTTGTACATCAGTTATCAGTGCTTATACCCCTTTGGCTCCAAGGGCCTCATATTTTAACTGGGCTATGTTTGTATGAGATTTCTTAAATTACCTATTTTGTTAAGAGCTTTTTCAATCGCAATTTTTAAACCCCGCAGTTTAGAGCGCTTTGAGTAGAATAAATAGTCTCACCGTTACAATGTTGATAAGAAGCGATGCAGAATCCCATCGCTTTCTTACCTACATCGAAACGCGGATGGGTTAAACACATATTCATTTTCTTCAGTGAATATTCAAAAACCATATTTCAATAGTTTATTAATTTCTATCTAGATAAAACTCACAAGTGCCTAAAACGATCATTAAATTGTTAAAAGGTTCTTCGACGTTCCGTTTTAGATGGTTTTCAATAAATTCGAGTACAAATTAGAAACTCGATAAAGCTTGCTTCATTTAGTATTCTTTCTACTTGAGCTGAACTTGGCAGTTCGGGTTGAAGTGCCAATTATCTACAGATTAATTTGACGAATTTTGCATCTGATTGCAAATAAAAATAGTTTTCAAAGATTTCATTAGTTATGTATGCTTTTTTCATTTTTCGACAAATATATTGGAAATACTTACATATACCCGAATTTTCGGTCTTTCAGGCAAACTTTTAAAACAGCGGATGGTGTTCATGCTAGTGAAGCTCTTTGGACCTAAAAGAGTAGCTGTATGACCGGTATTCAACAATAGACTGTTGCGTAAACGATTTTTTTTTTGGATTATACTGGAAGTATACTTTCCCAAAAAAAAAATGGAAGCCAGGGTAACGTAAGGATTTTTCCGAAATATTTGGTCCACTACCAAAAATGTGGCATTTTTTTTTCTTTTCGATCTAATCTACCCATTTTTCTAAGTTGACCGGCTGATATGTTATATGCCTGTATAGATATTTTTTTCCCCTATTTTCGATTGGTTCAACCAATCCCATAATGAAAAAGTGTAATGCTAGCCTACTGTTTCATATTTGCTAGGCAATTCTCTGGAGCCACTTTTTTTAACAAGACCATTATGATTATGAGCTTTAGGTAGGTACATAACAGATATTTAATTTGTGATTTGAATCTAACATAAAGTTGCCAGTTTTTTTTCAGCATGTACCCGAGCCGGATAAATCTGGGTTATTTGATTCAAAATCTGGCAAAATCTGGGCATTTGATTTCAAAATTGTCGCTTTATAACTACATTTTAAGTAATATAAAAAAATCTCCGACTACAAACCAAATTTACCCTATTTGAAACTCAATTTATAAGCTTTCAAATGTACAAAACAGTTTCCCGATATTTTAATTTCAGACTTAGTTGATGATGGTTATCTGCAAAAATTTCATGTTGATCGAAGTTACTCCGGTGATCAAAGTTCCCCCAGTTTACGGTATTAAACTTCAAAAATAATGATACTTTGACTTAATACAATCGACAAATAATCGATATACACCCAATTTAGTTTGACCACTTTTTGATCAGAACACCCTTTATGTACAAATCCATCTACATGTTTTCATAACTCATATTGAAAACATATGAATGAAAATTTCGATTTCATTTCAGCGGCTCTGTCAGGCGCACTGTTCAATCAGTTTTGTACTCTTTTTCGAGATGCCAATATACTTTTTAAAATGAAATTGTATTTATTTTGTTAATGTTACATTGAATGTCCTGAATGATAATCTTTGAGATTAAATTGCAACCCGTCAATATATATTCAGTTGTTATTGATGATCAATTGAATGCAAAAGCGTTTGATGTTTTAAAAATTTCAACTAAACCTAAGTATGAAGTGAAATTAGAACACGAATGAGAATTCCGTGGAAAAACTATACAAGAAGCAAAGCTGGTAGCTGTGCCTGCGAAAACATGAGTTCTAGGAATACAAATACTGATTATCTGGCTTCTAGGAAAACATAATAAGCTCTACAACAGCTAGAGTGTCTCTTATTTCAAATTCATCGTATGTGCTTCTGCTGTATTTTTTCGCTTTTAATGGTAAATTTTAAGTCTGCTCAGTACAGATTAACAAAAAAAATCATTTTGTTTCAAGTCTTTTATAATTTTTGAACCTAAACGACTTACAACAATCAGTATTAGTTACGTGGAAAAGGTTTTTCCAAAAATAGCAAATAAACTATCGAGACTGTTTTTCGTCAATTCAATGCCAAGTGTTCATCAGAATTTTCCAACAAAACCATCAAACACGATATCCTATCGTTGCCGTTGGAAATTTTTCCTAAAGCTTTACATGGACGAAACAGCAAAAAAACAAACCATGGTATTCAGTGCGTTCCAGCTACATATAATCAGAAATCTATCTCCATTCAATAAACAGCACTATCCTATTTCTATTCTCGACCCCGACAGCCCAAACTCCCAGGAAGACTACAACCATTTCTGGCACGTGCTGCGAATAGTGGGTTTTTGTCTCTCGTTTGCCAACAGCTGTGCCAATCCAGTCGCATTGTACTGTGTGAGCGGAGCTTTCCGGAAACACTTCAATAGGTAACGTAAAATACTTATTTCTGCCAAATAGAAACAGAGTTGTCGATACTAATCAAGTTCTCACCAGCATCACATGCAAGCGCGAAATTCGATCTCGAAATTCGACCCAGAGCCCAGAGCTCAAGCGAGCGAACAAGCGTGTGGTGTAGATGAAATTACTGCCAATTGCATTGACATATCAGCGTAATGTTATTTGTCCCGTTTATTCTGTTCGCCTGCAGATATTTACTTTGCGAGGGTTCGTCCAGCGCGCGGAGACGTCGAGGCGATAACCTCGGCCATAGGGACACATCCCTGACGAGCACCATGTCCAGACGGTATCCCAGCAAACGGATCGGGAACCAATCGATGAGAGTGTAAGTATGTCTGTCTGTACTTTGCCATCAATTGGGGTAATATGCTACAGTTTTCAACTTCGATGACTTCTAAAAAAAATATGTCCGCAGATAAACTTGGTGGAACATCACATGGACGTATTCAGAAGAATTATTGTTTATTCAGTAGTTGCTCAAAAACATACATTTTGAATTTTACATGCCTTTCATTTTACGCAGCTAGAACTTCATTTTTTTTTCAAATGCGATTATTAACCAATCAAAATTTGTCTGCATTCTTAGATATCGTTTTTAACTTCCATTGGCGATTTGCAGTAAAACTTTTTAACATGCAACGCCAACTGGATTTCAATTACGGAACTAACCAATACTGATGTTACGAAATCGCTTGGTACATCTTTGTACCTGAAATGATAACATTTTCGTAGATGATGGAAAGAATAAGAGAAACATGAGGTATCAGAGAACGAAAGAACATAAGCCGTAAATATCATGAATTTTTCGAAAAAGATACAACGGCTCACCGGCAGGACTTGAACCTGAAATCTCCGCGGAGATTGGTTTCTTAAATTTAAAAAAGCAGCATAACGAATGTTCTTTTGAAAAACTTATTCGAAACGACATTTGCTTTGTAATTATTTCCATCGAATTGAAATGTCTAGTTAGTTCTTTCTTTTCGTCAATTACATGTTGGAAGCGGGGAGCGCTTTTTTCTCACACGTTCCCTAGCATTTTTCTCTTTTCTTATCTCACATTTTTTCTCAAGCATTCATGATCTGAACGCTTGTTTGTGCGGCGTTTAGTTTTTTGTATAGAGTTTTATTTCTTCAAACTCGACTCGAATCTTAAAATGTTTTGGAAATATGTTAATCCTATAAATTCTCCAGTATACTTATCAATGTTGATGATTATATTGTTACGAGTGGTTTCTTGATGAATATGAAAACACGCCTTGATTCCAAAAGTATGAACTTTCCAGACCGTTGTAAGTTGGCACAACAAGGTTTTTCATAGGAAACTTAAATATAAATGCAGATTCAGAAAAGGTAGGTTTTTAAATGTATGAACGATAGCGTAATTATCACTTTCTTACCATTTCTTCGAATAAAACCTTATGAATATGAAATAAAACTCCATTATTATAGACCCTTTCTGTGTGTTTTAAAAAAATAGGGTAAATGTACAAGCTGAGCCTTGAAATCTAGTCAGTTTTAAAAAGGTCGTGAAATCGATGTTGAAGTTTCATAACACATTCGTCATAATATTATTGCATATAATAAATGTTCAGTTTAAACCTTCTTTGCTAATTGTGTCGAATTAGCAGGTAGTACTATAGTTTTACTATTAAACATATATGATACGACTTTTATTATTATTCTTATTATATTATTATTATTTTATATTGTTATTTTATTATATTATCATTATATTATATTATTATTATTGTTTCATTAAAAGTATAAAGTTTTTAATTGAAATTTCAACAACAAGAGCAACCTCTTTTAATGAGAGCTTCTTAAAATTAGAATAGTAATGGCAATGAAGATTAATTCTAATTCTGAAATTATGACTTTACCTTTATCGGCTTCATAAGTTCTCTAATTAATTACGTCAACAAACAAATTTTTTTGAAAGCCTTCCTCTTCCTTCCCGTCTTCCCTCTGAAAGAAAAAATCAAAAAATATTTTTTGTTCCCAAAAAAATCAAACCTTTTGTGTGTCTGGTCTGGTACGCTGTGACACCAATTACATTAAATGTCCCTAAAGCCGACATAAGAAAAATACAAGGGTGCTGCATCTTAATAGTGGCTACTTAATAGCGGCACGTTATCCAAATATGCATCAACGGCTGAAGTTCACAATCGAGCAAGAAGTGGATGGCAAAATCAAGTTTTTAGACATGATCATACGACGTGAAGAGGGCGGCTTGACGACAGAGTGGTTTCCGAAGGATGAGAACGGACGATACCTGGACTTTGGATCGGTGAGCCCTTTTTCACACAAAGTAAACACTATAGTTGCATTAGTCGATAGGGCGTTGAAACTGACAAATGTAAAATATAGGGAAAGAACACTTAAAACTGTTAAAAATATTCTAAACATAAATAACTATCCCGAGCAACTAGTTGCAAAAATAGTAAAAGAGAGAACGCATAAAATGTACAACAGTTTAAGTGAGGAAAAAATCGAACAAGCCAAAAACTTTATAACAATACCGTATTGCGCAGGTCTAGGGGAAAAGCTAGCTCGATATTTTAAACAATATGACATCAACGTTGCCTTTAAGTCCTTAGACAAAGTTAAAAACACAATTTTTACAAAAACTAAAGATAAAATTCCAAAGGAAAAAACAGCAAATGTTGTTTATGACATAAAATGTGGAGAA
Source organism: Uranotaenia lowii (assembly GCF_029784155.1). Classification (NCBI taxonomy): domain Eukaryota; kingdom Metazoa; phylum Arthropoda; class Insecta; order Diptera; family Culicidae; genus Uranotaenia; species Uranotaenia lowii. Next base: position 265,644,722 of record NC_073692.1, read on the forward strand.
TGTAAAAAATCTTATATTGGCGAAACAAGTCAGTTTTTGCATAAAAGATTAGAGCAACATAAAAACGATGTTAAAAACAAAAAGGTTGGAGGATCAGGACTAGCCCAACATAGTATAGAATATGGTCATATTTTTGACTTTAAAAACACGAACATTCTTGAAAAAGTTTCAAAATATAACACAAGAATTTGTGCAGAAATGTTCCACATCAAAATTAGGGGCGACAGCGACGTTGTTAATAAACAGAAGGACTCTATAAATTTTAAGTCAGCCTACAATTCCATTCTACCTAAGATCAAAACACTGACAGACAAATGTAAACATAACATCAAAAGTAAACAAATAACTACAAACAGTAGTGTAGACGATCGCTAGATTAAGTAAGTTTAAAATAGTATTATAATGATGTATATTATAGGAAAATAAATTTAATTTAAGGTCCGCTGAAGAGGAGTGAAAAGCCAAAAGTAGCTCGAAACGTCCGGACCAACTGGCAAGTAATTTGGTAGTTATTTATTCGCCGAAAAAAGTCGATAATAAAAACATTATCCAAATATACGGGAAAAATGTGCTGCATACATTCAGGGGTAAAAACTCCATGTGAGACATTAGTCATAAGGCAGCGCACCAATCATCCAAATCGTACGTCTCGATGGTCGAGTGGTTAGCGTGGTAAGACGGTAATCACTGGTCCGCTGATGGCATGGGTTCGATTCCCACCTCGGTACTGGGTATTAAATGTTAATCTTAAGTTGTCCACGTCAATTATTCAGTCTGTAAAGCCTAAATCGGCTAAGACGGTGTATGTCTTTTCACCTAGCGGTTGATTTTGAAAGCATGTAGTTCCACTCAAGATAAAAGATGCTTCCACTCTAGATCTTATTTTAATTTCATACATTTCACCAAAAATGACAAGGTTTGTATGAAAAGATCTTGGAAAAGTGTTTTTTCAACATTTCGACAAGATTTGTAAATAATCATCGCCTAGATTTTAGGAAAAGTAAAAAGTTCCGCTCAAGATCAGATTTTGGCTTATTCCACCCAAGATCATTTACCCTATAACTCTTTTTGACATTTGAGCCCTTAACATCATCATTTTTATCGAAAAGCCCTCTGAACGTTGTTTGGAGCTGCAAATCGCCAATCCCCCGATAGAAGAATTAAATAACGAGACACTTTTAAGATATTTTCGAAATAAATTTTATGATGAATTAGGCAAAGTTTTTTTGAACCTTAAATTGTAGATCCTACAAAAGGTTTAAAATCGAATCTTCAATTTTTAAAACACCAAAAGTGCAGTGAAATTGTGATGGAATATTGTGAAGAATTTTTTGTATTAATTTAAGTTTTTGTTTATAATATAGTTTTCTGAGGATGGCTGAAGGTAGTAGGCCGAAACGTCAAAAGAAATGTTTTAATTTGATTTCAAATTCACCGAAAAGCATCAACTAGAAAAGCCAATAAGAATCAGCCATAAAACACCAATAGGTAGACGGAAATTTCATCTGTGTTTTTTGTCACTAAATGTACTGCTGGCAGCGAAAATGGCCATATTCAACTTCAAAAACCGAATATAGGTATATCCCTTCTTTATGATTAGCCCAAATGAGGAAGAATGACCATGGGAAGAATGATCCCATACGAACTCTGTTTCGCTTTTAATTTAGAATATGTCATCAACAGTTTGAATTAATGTCAATTACCAGACATTTTTCAGATGCATTTCCGAATGCATTGTTAAGCAATAGTTACAAAAATGTTGAGCACGTAATTCGGACGATCACTTTTCTGTCGTTTGCTGTTTAATTTAAAATCAGGAATCAACGCCGTGCCAAAAACCGTAAACGAATTTTCGTGAATTATTGCCAAAACAAATTTAACAGTTAACATGGACCCCCCTTTTTTGTCGTTTGATACAACTATTGAAATCAGAAATCAATTGACCTTCCCAACCCCCGTGTATGAATTTTGACTCGGTCGTTGCATATCAACGGAATTATTGCCAAAAAATTAAACCCCTTTGGTGGCCTTTTTTACAAACTTTGATATCTGAAATCGATTGCCATTCCCTTCAAACTCTCGTGTGCAAATTTTCAAACCAATCTATTGCATAACAACGTCAATATCGCAAAAAAAAATCAGTGAATAGTTAATATGGACGAACCCTTTGGCCGACAACTGACTCAAAATTGGATCAATGGAATCAATTGTTCGTCCTCAATAATCCCTATGTGCAAATTTACATCTGAATCCGATGTATAATTACGTTAATTTAACAAAAATATTTTTTTTTTTTTATTTATTTATTAACAATTTTGTAGCAGTTGGATTAGTCTGAAGACTGTTGTCGACTGCTGAAGCCGGCGATACAGATGTGCACGTGATTAACACTTGACCCCTATGACTTCTTCGGGGGGTGGATTTGTTGGTGTTCCGGCAGGTAAACTTCAAAGTGATACTTTGCTACAAGGAATAGGATGAGCTAAGGAAGGATATTGGTAAGGTTTGAGGATTGCAAAGCTAGGGGATAATTTCCTATCCCTTTTTGCTCCCAAGAGTCCATATAAGTAGGTTTTACCGCGCCTACGTCGCGTTGCTTTAGGAGATTGTCTTGGGAGTGCTATGCAAGAATTTATTTTTTTTATGATTGCGAAGCGAAGAGATAACCAATCCCCCGACTAACCAAACTATCTTTGTACCGTAAGGCTTCGTCAAGGTGGATCAGTACCACTAAGCTGAATTAGTTTAAGATGCGTTGAAGAGAAAAATCTTAAGGTTATTTTTGAAAGTCTTTAAATTTCTTGCGTTCTTTAAGTCTGATGGGAGTGAATTGAACAGATTCATTCCACGATAAGCTAAGCTATTTTGTGCGAAGTGTGTTCTTGCTCTAGGCAAAAAGAAATTCATGTTTTCAGCGCTTCTCGTATTTCTATTGTGAATTTTATTTATATAAATGAGTTCAAGGTTCGATTTCAGTAGGTTTCTTGAGATTTTGAAAAAGAAAGTTAAGGTTTCAAATTTGTTAAGCATTTCCAAAGGTAATAGTTTTGACTGTATAGTAATCTAGTGGAAAATAAGGTAGGCAACTTTTTAACATATTTGAGAGCTTTGTTTTGAAGAATCTTAAGGCGTTGCAAGCGTGTTTCAGCTGCATAGCCCCAAATGGAATTCATGTAGATCAGATGGGATTGTACATATGCATAATAAATTTTCCAAGCTGTTTTTTCATCTAAGTATTGACGGACTTTTCGTAGAGCGAAAACATAGGGAGTTATTTTTTTGCAAATATGGCTTATATGAGCGTCCCATTTCAGATGTTCGTCAATGTATAAACCAAGATATTTTATTTCAGAGATTTATTGAATCTGCCTTTCATTTATTGACAATGTCAATGTTCTAGAGCAGGGGTCGGGGAACTTTTTTAATCATTACCCCAAAACATTTTTATTTATGTTGATATTACCCCATGACGAAGAGCAAAAAAACGTATCCGTGAACACTAGACTGCCCAAAATTTGTATGGGAAATTCAAAACCTGTAAAATGTTATGCGCTGCAGGCTAAAATTGATCATAGGCCTAGTGCAAGATCTTATGCCAGATCGGATCACAGGAAGGGGCCGCTCAACGAGCCTGAAGTTTGTATGGGATTTTGAGACATTTTGTTCGGGAGAAACATGAAAAACCAGTGTTTCATGAATAACTTTGATTTCCTTCGGGCGATTTCTTTCGAAAATGGGTTTTCTTGAAGCCCCAACTATAACAAATATTTTATCCGAAGACTGCAACTCGATTCGAGTTATTATAAAAAAGGCTTCAAAAATGGGCTAACTTTTTTAAGGGTGGTATTCATCATTGTTAATCAGTCGGGACGTTCGAACATTTCGAAGCAGCATTAACCGTGATGAATACCAGCCTTAAAAAAGTTAGCCCATTTTTGAAGCTTAATAACTTTTTTATATTAACTCGAATCGATTTTCAGTCTTTGGATGAAATATTTGTCATAGTTTGGGCTTTGAGAAAACCCGTTTTCAAAAGAAATCGGCCGAAGGAAACTAAAGATATTCATGAAAAACTGGTTTATCATGTTTCTCCCGAACAAAATGTCTCAAAATCCCATACAAACTTCAGGCTCGTTGAGCGACCCTTTCCCGTGATCCGATCTGTCCCAAATTTGGCATGAAATCTTGCACTAGGCCTAGGATCAATTTAAGCCTGCAGCACAAAACTTTTTCAAAAGTCGGGTCATTTGGGGCACTCTAGTGAACACTGAGCGAGCTCTCAAAGCGTGTTATTTGAATGCCACAGGGGGAAATATTCACTTCTGCATATGCCGCTAAATTCTTTGCTATCAAGTAAAACCAACAAATTCATAAAATTGCAAAATGAAAATATACACTTTTCACTCACAAAATATTCACTGTTACCCCCAATAATTTCACTTTTACCCCATTTGGGGTAATTTACCCCGGTTCCCCGACCGCTGTTCTAGAGTGACCTCTTAAGGAAAACACCATAAGTTTAGTTTTCTTTAGATTCATCGACAAATGATTTTTAGAGAAGTATTCGGACAGTAATTTTATGTCCCGTTCAATTAGTGTCTTCAAATTCATCGAATCATCGGTTGCATAAAGTAGAGTGGCATCATCTGCGTACATTTGCAGTTTTCCGAAAAGCGGTGTTTGAAATATATCATTAATATAAATATTAAATAGCAATGGTCCAAGGACGGAACCTTGAGGTACACCATATTTTATTACTTTGTGAGAGCTATAATTTGATCCTATGTGAACTGCTTGAGTTCGATTGGACAAATACGATTCCATCAGTGATAATGCAGTGTTATCAAAACCAATTTCTTTGAGTTTTTGTAATAAAATTTGATGATGAACGCAATCAAATGCTTTGCTGAGATCTATGAAAACACAGGATACGATTTTTTTAGAATCAAGATTTACAGTTATATCGTTGATTAAGTTTGCAACTGCAGTTAAAGTATTTGATTTGGGAACAAATCCAAATTGGTTTCGATTAATTATTTGATTGTTTTGGCAAAAACATTGAATTTGTTCAAACAAGATTTTTTCAAACGGCTTCGAAAGTGAATTCAGAATAGATATTGGTCTGTAGTTACTCATTAGATTTCTTGCACCCGATTTGTAAACGGGTATAACTTTCGCGACTTTAAGTGAATCTGGAAATCGCCCAACATCGATTGATTGATTAATGAGTTCCGTGTATTTTTCAAGAAATTATGATTCATTTTTAAGTAAGAATCTTGGTGAAATACCATCTATTCCCGAGGCAGAATTGTGTTTCAATTTATGAACGAAGGTGCTGACATTTTCACTAGACACGTTCGAAAATGAGAATCTTATTTGTGGCTGTAGAAGATCAGGGATTGACGCATTCCAATTATTCAGTACAGTTTGGCATACATTAATATAGTAATTATTGAATGATTCACATACTTCTTTAGGTTCTTTAATCATAAATTCATTCTTCTCAATTTCTAAATCAAGTTTCTTTCATTTGAGATTTTGTTAAAGATCAGTTGATTAATGTTTTATTATTATTATTATTATTATTATTTCATTTATTCATCGAACATATTTGTTTAAATGAATTCTAATATATATAAAAAAAACAGATCAGATAGAATTAAATAGACTGGACTGACGAACACGACGAATAAATCGACTAGCTGGTTCATTGAACTGGTGCAGATGTTCAGCGTCCTGGAATACTCGCATCATCGCACTCAATGGCTCATTATAGCCGTAGGATGTTCGGTGGACTCGGGTTGATAGCAACGAGTGAGATCGTAAGGTCCTTAATGGCGCACTAAGCATATCATTTCCAGCATGTGTGGTGACTGAACCTCACCGTTCAATACTTTAGCGACGAATGTTGCTTGTTGAATCCTTCGGCGGCGTTCCAGTGTTTCAATACCCAAAAGCTGGCAGCGGTTTGGATAAGCAGGAAGATCCTCAGGATGGTGCCATGGCAGATGTCGTAGGGCGAATCTTAGAAAACGCTTTTGTATGCGCTCAATTCGTAGGATCCAACACAGCTGGTAGGGGGCCCAGACGATTGCAGCATGTTCTATTATGGACCGGACGAGTGCACAGTACAGCGACTTTAAGCATAGCGGATCAGTAAATTCTCGTGCTATTTTTGAAATGAAACCAAGTTGTCGATTGGCTTTATTTATGACGGTTGTTCGATGGCTGTTGAACGTGAGCTGTGCATCAAGGGTAACACCTAGATCGTCAACTTCCAATACCCTTTTAAGATGCTGATGATCGATGCTATATTCGTGTAGAATGGGTGATTTTTTTCGATGGAAGGTTTGCCACAGTTTCCGAGGATCATTTATATTGGTATCAATATGTGTCGCATAATAGTTCTTTTTAAGATCTTTTATGGACCTTGACAACTGATTTCTAATTTGTTTATAATTTTTATTGAAAAGGTTGTATAAGTGACCCCTTTTGCCGGCCCCTTACACAGAATTTGATATCTGAAATCGATTGCACGTCATTCAAAACTCTCGTGTACCAATATTCATCTGAATCCGATGTATAATAACGTCAATATCGCAAAAACAGCGAATTGTTAATTTGGACGACCCCTTCGGCTGACCCCTTACCCAAAATTTAATACCGGCAATCGATTGCCGTCCTAAAAATAAGCTCGAGCGGTACGATCTGTGACATAAGGAAGGGTCATCGTTACGTAACGATTTTTTCCTTAAAAAATTTCGGTATAATCGCAGCTATTTTTAAGTCATGCAATTGTTGCAGAATGATATGCAAACCAAAATCAGTTTAAAATTTCGTAAGCTTCAACATAATAGAAACTGTTTTGTAACCATTCCTCTTTAAAGATTCTGAGATAGACTCCTTAAAATGTGTATTAAATATCTGTGAAATAACCGTTGGAAAACCGTTGCAATTTTGATCAGACGAATATTACTAAGTGGAGTATATTTTACATAACAAGTTATGCCCCTTGAACAAAGTAAAGTAAACAAGGTAGATCATCAGTTAGCAAGCACAGAGCAACTCGTAATAAGACATTCAATTTATTTTATCAGAGAGTTATCATTAATAAGTAATAAGAAGCGATTGAGATGGATATTAATTCCGTTTTGAAGAACGTTAAGGGGGGGGTAGGGTCTAACGGGTATAAAAAAACACCATTTTCACGATTTTTTTCTAGAGTTATCGTTCAAACAAATGTATTCAAATTTTTTGCATTATACAAAGCATTGTTAAAAGAACATTTAGTAATTTTTTCGTAGAAAAATATTGAAAAATGAGCCGGTGACGGAGCATTTTCGAGGATGCCTTTTAGAAAACAGGATTTGCGGTGGACACTGTATCTCAGCACAGAATCATCTGAATTCAAAAAATCAGAGCAAAATATTTTTAATAGATGTTTTTCTGGACCCCAACGTTTTTATTGAACTTAAAAATATTTTTATGAAATTTTTGTGGCTGTTTGAAGTAAAAACTACGATTTTCCACTTAAAAAATCCGCCATTTTTCACCTATAAAATCTCCCCAAAGTAAAAAAAATCAAAAAAGAAAAACGTTGGGGTCTGGTATTTTATATGTAGAAACTATGTTCCAAATTTGAAAAGAATCGGATAAGTAGTTTTCAAATGACGATGTCCACGGACTTTAAAAATGTGCTTTCGAGAAAAACGCGTTTGAAGTTTCTGCTCTTGCTTTCTTGCAGTATTAGATAGGAGGAGATAAAGGCCTATAACTTCTACAGTTTTGCTTCAATTGACTTGAAAATTTGACACATCATTCTTGAAATGTTTTACAATAAGAAAATAAAAAAATAAAAAAATCGATTTTTTGAAAGTGTTAGACCCTACCCCCCCCCCCTTAAAAAATTTTATGTTAAAATCTGTTTTTACCTCAGAAAATGAGTATTTAAAATCATCAGAAGAAAGGGATGCGTCAGAGTTACGTAATTTTCATAAGAGGGTACGTCGAAGCGTTACGATTCGTGACATTCGGTTTTGTTAGATTGTTTAACACGTTCGTCGCCAAGCGTCCCTACTAAAAAATGTCCAACTTAAAAAGCCACAAAATCAACGGGAAATAGCATATCGGCTCCAAATTTTGACAAGAGAACAGAGGAGAATATAGTTAAAATCCGGAATAATTTTGAACAAAAAAAAATATCCAAATTTATGTTATGAGGTTTTAAATTTAGAGGTATTTTGTGTCACCAACTCTTGGCGACAAACTTGTTAAAATAGTGAAATTTGTGCAAATTTTCAACAAAAGCCTGTAATATGATGGCTCGTGGATGATAAAATAACGCATTTAAATGTGTTTTTGAAACCCCAAGAGGACAACATGGAAAAAAATAGATTGTGGGATTTTCGTTTCCTGATGTGGTTATCAGTGGAATGTTTACTTAGTAAAACTGTCCAAAGAAGGAAAAGTTTGCATTTAAAAATGAAAGTGCGAGTTGAGCATGTCATTTTTCGAAGGCAGCCAAGAAATTAATTTTGAACGGGATGTGGGAGCTGGCAAAAGATTTCAAATTAAGTATGTGTAGCCCGAGATGATTGGGTAAAAGTACTTTTTTAGTTTAGCAAAATATCATATTCATCATATTCAGGTATCAGGTATCAGAAAAGGGGTAGGCTTGATAGCGGCACGTTATCCAAACAAACGGGAAAATTGTGCCTAGCCTTTTTTTTTACAGATTTCATCATATACCTGAGAAACCTAAAAACCATAAAAGGATTAGAAAATAAATAAATATTTAGGGCATAAAGCCGATCCACGTAGGAATTTTGAAGCATTGAAGCTTATAACCACATTGGGTGAAAAATGACAGATTGTTATTTTAGTTTAAATTCTTAGAATGAAATACACTTATATCAGGATAGGCGGGAGTACATAAAAGCTTTCTAGCAATCGAAAAACAGGCATATATGAGCTAAAAGAATCATACAATATTGATTCACAACTACAAAATTCAGGAGATTTGAGTTTACAATGATCAGAAAATGTTCTAACCAGGATGCTACAATGAGGGCAAATAAACGATTTTATAATTGGCATTTAGCCTGTCCACATAGGGATTTTTAAGCAATGAAGCTTTTTTCAATCAAAGTATTGGAAATAAGGACTTTTTTTTTAACATCCTTTGTTAAATTCTGACATACATAAAAAAAAATGAAGTCGGGCAAAAGAGGGACATGTACACACTAAGTGGAAGGTAAATATAGGTACAATAGTACCTCTGAATCATAGCTTAACCATACAGGAGATTCAGAACACAAAGTCTTGATTTTATATATTTTTATTTAACTGACCAGTTAGCGCTCTGGTTAGACGACTACAATGAGCTTCTGTGACGCCAAATTTGAAACAAGCGATATTCATACTGCACGAAGCTGTAGCAGTGGATTCCAGCACCAGGATTGACGTATGATACGAAATAGCAGAGTACGATATTAAAGGAGCTTTGACTCTTCTTTACACTATAACCATTCTAAAGCTAAGGGAACATGTGTCAATACGAGAGAAGTGACATATATTAGGTGGAACAGATATGACTGTCGACATGCGATACAAGTTTTGATCAAAAACTTGATTTAATAGGGAATATTGAGGCCTTTGGCAACCTAAAAGAAGTTTTTTTTTTTTGAAATTTTTTTTCCACGGAATCGATATTTGTACGGCTTCAATGATTGAATAACCATGACGCAATTTTAAAAATTAAATATCTTTATATGAACGGACATTTACCTCCACAAAATTCTGTTACCAATCCAAAGATAGAAGGGACTGAATGCTTGTCCATTATAAGGAAAATACACTAATTTTGCGCTTGACGTAACAGATATAACTGATGTAATTTAGATCATATTCTTCTATGATTTCAGAAGCAATGGGACCGTAAGCGATGCGTTTGCGATTCACATTTGAACACTTGTGAAGAGATTTTATTGAACGGAGTTATTCGGAGAGCAAAGAGATTTGTTAAATAAAAAATCATATTCCAAATTGGTAAAACGAGAAAATATGGAAGAATACAGCTTGTGCAAATGCATGTACTACATATGCACTATTGGCATACCCTTCTCGAGAGAAAATACGTACAAAGGTCAAAAAATACTAGCAAGAATTTAAAACTGATTCAGATTCAAAACATTTCCTTACAATGTTTTGAACTTGAAAAACTTCTGAACTCTGCATGCAATAATTGACCTTGACCTATTTTCTCCCCCGCCCAGATACAGCCTCATTGATTTCCAATAGACAGAAATATGAGATAAACGTATCTGAGAAGTACTGGATAAGTCGCCTCGTACGACATGGACCAGTATCCCAGTGGCAGTATTCTTTAGGCCGCTGCCACACAGCAACAACAACAGTGGAATGTTTACTTAGTAAAACTGTCCAAAGAAGGAAAAGTTTGCATTTAAAAATGAAAGTGCGAGTTGAGCATGTCATTTTTCGAAGGCAGCCAAGAAATTAATTTTGAACGGGATGTGGGAGCTGGCAAAAGATTTCAAATTAAGTATGTGTAGCCCGAGATGATTGGGTAAAAGTACTTTTTTAGTTTAGCAAAATATCATATTCATCATATTCAACTCGAACGCTGTGCTTCTTAGATTTTTTTAAATTTCATTTTTGAATCTAGCGCCCGATTTTCCAAAAAAAAATCACTCATTCAATTGCGAATATCTTACCACACTAAACTCTTATCGCATTACAATCTTCTACGAACATGTCCCGCATTGTTTGAACTATAAACTCTGCAATCTTGCGCTATATTGCATAGTGGAGGCATATTTAAGAATATAAAGAGTGAAAGTATGTTGAATTTTCATCTAGTTAGGAGTCTTAGAAATCCTTTTTTTCCTAATAGGACCAATCTGGGGGTTTCTGCATTGAAAAAAATGTTATACAAATCATCCCATAGAAATATGGACCCGTATAGTTTGCATACATAATTTATGAAAAAGAATTGTGATTGTTCAAAAACATTTATTTCACCAACAGGGTTGGTATAGGATATTGAAAGCAATAAAAAGTTCACTGGATATCCTTTGGCCATACCAGTAATGTTGCTTATGGCATCGATTTTTTTTAATTTTTCATGAGACTAGAAATATCAAGATGTAAAAATTATGTCAGCATTTGATATTATCGCTTTTGTTATCACGAAGCACATATAAAATTTAAAATTGAATAGTGTTATGGGATGCTTGCCCTTCGGCAACGCAAGAAAAAAATGATTTTCTAAAACTTTAAATTTTAGTTTGCTTTATAATTTTGGCAACATTTTACCCCACATTCCCCTATTACATATTGCGATCAGATTTTAATATTCACTTACGGCATCCTCCATGTAAGCGCTGCAGCGCGCTGTGTGGCCACGGTTCGGCTTCATCCTCTGCCCTGATGTGAGCAAACTTTTCTTCGCCGCCTTCGGTGTTGGTTTCGGATCTGCTGTCGTCTTCGTTTTGCCCAAGTGGCCAATGCCACTGATGGATAGCAGCCTGCGCTGCTGATGACGTTCGCTGGCCAACGCAAATGCTGATGCTATGGTGCAAACTGGAAAGCAGCTTGTGCTGCTGGAGCTGATGCGTCTGGGCACCACCGTCGTTGCTGCTAGCTGACCTGTTGAGTGAGCGCGGTTTACGCTTCCGTTGAATTTGTGCGGCCGACCAGGCCACGGATGCCACAGCTGACAGTGCGGCATGGAAAATCCTGCTGACGTAGTAACCGACCGGTAGCACTTGGGCCACGAAATGATGGTCGAACCGAAAAGGCACAGCGGATGCTGATGTGGTGAGAAAATTCCTGCTGGAGCTGCTTTAAACCGACGACACCAATCACCTCGACTGATGCTGCTGCGGACGCAGCGGATTGCGCGCACCTCGGGGACCGATGTCCCAATTGATTCGATCGACGATGGGATCGAAAACGTGATGCTGGCGAAACCGCTTTAAATTGTGCTGCTGAAGCAGCGGAACGATCACAAATAGGACCGCTTACCGATGATGCAACTGCCGGTGCAGGGGGGACGAAACTGGAGATGATATGTGGCTGGTGGCCACCCTTGTGCTGCCACTGGTACAGCCAACTGCCTGCTGAGAAGCTGCCAATTCGCCCTGTGGACGATTCCACCGTCGTTTCTGCTGGTAGCCAGTTTTGGCCACCACCTTGGCCCTTTTGCCGTTCTTTTCCTTCGGAGGTTCTCTCCGCCGGAAGTCAATCGCCGGATGAGACGTGTGGTGATGAAGTGCACTGGGGTAGAAAGAAAAAAGGGGCCCTGCGAATGCGGGACACAATTTGGTCACTTCCTTTCCTGACCGATATTTAGAGATTTCGAGGGTACTCACTTTCTAGACCCCTTTTCTTGCGTCAAATATTTCCCCGATGCCAATTGTTCCAGACGTGGCGGAGGATTTATTCTTGGATTCCCTATGGAAGAATAATTCGTTTAGCCTTTGGCTTTCCGTTTTAAAAGCAGGGACTTACCCTATCGGATCGGCGTCGATCTTTGCTCGGCCGTTGGTGGACCTCAGAAACGCATTAGATGTGCGGTGTGGATCTGCGGTTTTGGTTAGGTTTGTGGTTAATTTTGTGGTGTTTTCTTGCCGCTATCGGCAGCGAAATTTAACCTACCCGCTTTTCCGATGCTGTCGCTCTGTTGCGGATCGCGGACTTTTTCTCCTCCCACTCGATGGCTCGTTATGCCTGATATTCGGGCGCACACGCGATTTTCTTCCGACAGCAAGCACGCTGTCCAAACTTTTCCGTCCAATGCCGATCAATTTTCTCCCGGAACTGGATCTGTCAGACGGGATTTTTTTCTTTTTTCATCCCTGTAGGAATTTGCCGTCTTCTGCTCGAATTCTGTCAAACCGTGCTGGTTTGTGTTCGATTTTTTCCGATCAGGGGTGAGATCGGTTTCTGTTATACGCTTAATGTAATTTAGTTAAGGGATGGGTTTTATCAAAAATAATGTTGCCATTCGTTCATATCGTATCGAAAGTATCATGACTAACGTATAGTAAAACTTATATGTAACAATAGGTACGCAAAAATCGTAAATATCTTACCCCGCTTTAACATGATACCCCGTTTGACGGTACTACTAACGGTTTTCCGCGAAAGTTTTGATTGTGTTACTCAAATCCTAAACCAACCGCTTGCGGCGAGAATAGGGAGAATACATCATCCCTCACGATGGTGATATTGACCTCACAAGTTGTATCGCAGTTGAAAAGTAGGGAGAAAGTCAAGCACACATTCTTTTTTTATTAAAACTATTGTTTGACACATCTTAACAAATCAATAAAATAAATAAAAGGATTGGTATATACTAAATTTGAACTAGAAACACCGAATTGAGCTGACAAGTAAGTAACCCTCGTACGAATCGAATAAATTAAAACACCATATGTTCGACTTCGAACGGAGCGCAATAACACAATGAAATAATTGAAATGTCATACCTACAACAAATGGTAAACATACAGTGCCTGGAACTATAACTTTCTGGAAACGCCCTCAGCCAACATGGGTCCCGAACGTGACTGAAGCTGCCGTGGAGCCCTACCCACATTTATAAATATAACGATAATGTGACGAAACGTGGAACAAACTTCGCCTTCAGCAGGTGTTTATTGTTTCACACTAACTAGCTAGTGGAAACATTACTCAGTCGAAGCCCGTGTCTAGTATTATCACGGAATTGACAGAAGCTTTCAGTTGCGAAACTATTTATAAATGTACATATGTAGCTTTTGAAAGGAAACATAAATTTTATTTAAAAAAAAAATGACAAAAAGAAATCATGGGCGGGCATGCAGCAAAAATTTTTTTTTTTTCTGAATTTTGTAACGAAATTGTCGAAAGTGCGAAAAACATAACATATGACAAAATTAAACAGAAAAGAAACAATTAATCTGAATGTTTATAGTAACTGACAAAAGATACAGGGATTGAAAAATGTTGCTTGCAGATGCGTACTTTGTTTTGTTCAGTACTGTAGATACATAAAGGTGTAGATTTCATGTTTTAAAACAACACTTATCAAAATCCAAATATCTCGGAAACGCTTGGATATTCTTAAAGATGTGTTCACAAAAAATATTATAGAGGTTAAAAGAACTAAGCACACAGTCAAACAATCACAAACACCTGACCGCACCCAATTAACAAGGTTAAGAAGAAATTTGCAAAATCGTATTGAAATGGATTAAGAATATCTTAAAATATTTTTCAACTTGGGCCATCACTATCATTATTCCCAAAATAACGACTTCAAACCTGTTCAGTTATTTTATTTATTTTATTTACATAGTATACCGTCTCACGACATAACTTAACGAACATAATTCCTAAAATTCACTCGGTCCACGGCAACCGTTCTCCAATTCCTCGGGCACCCCACGTTTGCCAGATCACGCTCCACTTGGTCTAACTACCTCGCTCGTTGCGCCTCCGCTCGTCTTGTTCCTACCGGATTCGTAGCGAACACCTGTTTTGCAGGACAGTCGTCCGGCATTCTCGCAACATGTCCCGCCCAGCGTATCCGGCCAGCTTTCACCACCTTCTGGATACTGGGTTCGCCGTAGAGTCGCGCGAGTTCGTGGTTCATCCTTCGCCTCCACACTCCGTTCTCCTGTACGCCACCAAAGATGGTTCTTAACACTCGTCACTCGAATACTCCGAGTGTACGCAGGTCCTCCTCGAGCAATATCCATGTCTCGTGCCCGTAGAGAACAACCGGTCTAATGAGCGTCATATACAGGTTACACTTCGTGCGAGGGCTAAGTCTTCTCGACCGCAGTTGCTTGTGGAGTCCATAGTAGGCACGACTTCCGCTGATAATTCGCCTCCGGATGTCACGGCTGGTGTCATTGTCTGCGGTCACCAGTGAGCCGAGATAGACAGAGTCTTCGGCTATCTCCAGCTCGTCGCCTTCGATCGTGACCTTGTTATTTCTGGACAAGCGGGTTTGGTCGGTCTCGGATCCGCAGGCCAGCATGTACTTCGTCTTGGACGTATTAATCGTATTCGCGTTTCAGTTTGCGGTAGATCTCCTCCACCGCCGCAGATGATCTGCCAACTATATCAACCTGTTCAGTTGTGTTATTCGAATTAAAATGTTATTGTTTAACCGAATCTATAACTGCTCTTCTCATAAAAAAAGCATGAAAGGGTTAAAAACTTTCGGGATTTGTCCGGGTTTATCCACATTATTTGCTAAATCAAATTTTGAAAAAAATCCTCTTTAGAAATATTTAGTTTTTGTCCAAAAAAGATTTTTCTGTTATCTTTTGAAGTTGATAATTTAAATAAAATAATAACAATTTATTTACGTTTCGGCCTACTGGATAATTTCAGCCATCTTCAGAAAAACTGTATTCAGATAAAAAATATTAAAAAAAAATAGAATTGACACACTTAATTTACACTAAATGTCTTGAAATCACTTAACTTTTCTGCACTTACAAATTGTATGGTCATGGTAACTAGGTATGTAAATTGTACCCATTCCACGTACCTAACCACCAGTATTTTTTTTATTTTTCATATTCGCGTAAATTTCTGTAGGGAAGAATGAAGATATTCGATCCCTGGGGATGCTTGATTCCTTACTTGATTTCTTAGAAATTTCAAATGTTCTAGAAAAATGTAACAAATAGTACAAAACAACAAGGCTGTTATCTCAAAAAAAAATTTAAAAATTTTATTTTTCGAGTTGTTGAACTTTGTTTGAAAAAATTTACAAAATGTGATTTGAAGATCTTTTTTTATAACTTTGAAATGTTTTTCACATGAAAAAAATGTAATAAAAAAATTATACCCATCTGTCAATCTCTAGAGTATAATATTAACTTCATAATGCCATACTTCCAAAGTAAAAGCAAACTCTTAATTTTTTTAAGAAGAAGTTTTCCATAATGTATGTTGTGGGTATAATTAATCCCTAGCATCCAAAAAGATATATTTATCTTTAGATAGATCGTGATCATTGGTTCTCATGAAATTACTAAATTCTGTCCAGTAACTGATGTTTATCCAGTAATTATCTGTTAAAAAGTACTGAAAATACTATATTAACTTAAAAACTAGAAAATTGCGTCTTAAAATATGCAATGAATCTAGGGTAGTAGACAAACTTTATGAATCCCCTTTGGCTGATACTTACAAACTGTGAAATGTGAACTAATATGGCAAAAAATAGTCAACGGACAATCTATTTTCGGATTTAACTAGATTTTTTCCTAGGATCAGGGCACCCTGAATTAGGGATCTAGTCTCTTTTAGTTAAGAATCAAGTCTCCTGTAACTTAGAAAATATCACTTTTTTTTAATCCCATGGAACAGCTTCTAGTTCATCTACAAGTTTGCAAGAATCAGATTTGAACCGCAAAATGTTTATCTCTTACTTTAACTCCTGTTAAATTGTAACTCTCCTTTCGTTACGCCCGCTCAGTCACAAGAGATTCCCCAAGATTCCCAGGGTCGGCTCAAGCTTGCCGTAATTAAAAAAGTGATAAGAGGAGGTAGAAATCACACTTAGTTACCGAATTTAATGATTTTTATTCGGCACTTCAATCCCTAACATGCCCTAACGTCCCTAGCTAAGGTTGAACATGAAGAACTTACTTTTTATGTGTGTGGTGTCAGTGTCTGGGCCCGCCGCTGCCGATGATCGTCTGCTTGGAACACCCGAGGTACCGATCGGAGGGTTTGGGGTCTGCTTGGATTCGCTCGGATCCAGGACCGGATCCTTCAGTCGGACTCCGAAACCACAAGGCCGTCGGAACTTTGGATTCGATTTGATGACCACGTCTTCGGAGCCTGGATTTCACGGTTCGGCCACCAATAGGGGATCCCACACCGGCTTCCGGTGCGTCTGACCGCGGGGCCGTCGGAGCGGATGTTGTTGTGTCGCTTTTTGTCGGAACTTCCAACCACGAGGTATGCTAGAGCGTATGTTGTTGGACGCTCTTTCGGGATTTCCGAAAATGAGGTGTTCCACCTCAGCCTTCTTCTAGACCAGAGCTCGGATTCGTGCTTTTCCTGGTAGATATTTTACGCTACCATAGGATTAAGCACCAGATTTTTGTTAACGAGGCCACTACAAAAACTAGGCACTCCCGGAACAACGTTTGATTTAAGCTTACGATTTCCGAGCAAAACACTTTTTGGAACGTAAGTGTTGCTTCTTTGCTGGTCCGAAACGAAGTGGAAGATCAGCGGAAGTCTCCTTTTTTCCAACTCCGTTTTTTCAGTATTTTTGACGAACTTTTACCATAGGGCAATATTATACCACTTTTGGTGTTAGTTCGCCGGTGTTTGTGGAGAGTGTGATGTTGTTGCTACTGTATACAAACCTAGCAGTGAACTGTTGGTTTAAATTTGAAAAAGACGTTGTGCCACAACCTACTCTTTACTTCTTCTATATTTGGATTTTTATTTTTATTTGTTTTATTTTTAATAAATTTTTGATTGCGTTTTTAGTTTGTTGGTTGACTTTTTGATCTTAAAACTACCCTAATTAGCTTAATCGGTCGAAGTGTGATTTTAACTTTATGTTTAATTATAAATTTAAGAAAATTGAGAAATTCACAGATGAACAAGTGAACGTACAAATTTGGACGGTTACAAAATCCAACCAAATAAAAAAAATCTCCTCCGGTTGTTGTTATCTTTCAAGTAGATAATTTTCGGTGACTGGCGAATCAAAAAATAACAATTACTCAACGTTTCGGCCAACTGAGCAATTTCAGCCATCTTCAGAAAAGAATTGTATCGCCGCGGCTGTCGTATTTGATTTGAATCTAAATCCACTGAAATTTGGAATCAAATTTTATTAAACATTCGTTACTGAAAGCACACGACGATACATTTCTTTTTTGAAGATGGCTTTATTCTTCATCAGGGGTGAGCAACCGTTTGCAGCAACGGCAATATTTTCGGTGGGCCGCACTCAAATAATATAATATAATATAATATAATATAATATAATATAATATAATATAATATAATATAATATAATATAATATAATATAACATAATATAATATAATATAATATAATATAATATAATATAATATAATATAATATAATATAATATAATATAATATAATATAATATAATATAATATAATATAATATAATATAATATAATATAATATAATATAATATAATATAATATAATATAATATAATATAATATAATATAATATAATATAATATAATATAATATAATGTTCTTGAAAGACCACACAGCGAACACCGATCCTGAAATATGTAATTTTTTGCTGAGAAATTTTCAAGCGTTTTCTCAACGGGATCCATTTCTTCAGAACAACTGGATACGGCTGTAAGAAATATTTCACCTCTTGATTCTTCCTTAAGCCGTATTTCATTCGATGACGCAGCCATCCTGAAGGCGACAGCCAAGCTTAAAAATTCATCATCTACGGGTCCGGACGGGATACCAGCTATTTTCTTGAAACGTTTCATGCCACATCTACTGACTCCCATTAGGCATATTTTTCGAGCTTCGCTGGACTTCGCAATCTTTCCCTCGCTTTGGAAAGAAGCTTACATGTTTCCTGTTCACAAAAAGGGAGATAAGAAAGATATAGACAACTATCGTGGAATTTCAGCTCTTTGTTCGATAGCCAAACTGTTCGAATTGGTTGTTCTGGATCCGATTTTCTCGTCCTCGAAGCAATACTTTTCCAACGATCAACACGGATTCTTGCCAAAACGATCCACGACAACAAATTTGCTGACTTTCACATCATTCGTGCAAGATAGCTTTGCCATGAAGTCCCAAACTGACGCCATCTATACTGATCTGTCTGCTGCTTTCGACAAAGTAAATCACGATATTGCAATCGCAAAACTCGAACGCTTAGGATTCGGTGGATCCCTCCTGGACTGGTTTCGGAGCTATTTAACAGGACGAAAGTTAAGGGGGGGGGGCAGGGTCTAACACTTTCAAAAAATCGATTTTTTTATTTTTTTATTTTCTTATTGTAAAACATTTCAAGAATGTTGTGTCAAATTTTCAAGTCAATTGAAGCAAAACTGTAGAAGTTATAGGCCTTTATCTCCTCCTATCTAATACTACAAGAAAGCAAGAGCAGAAACTTCAAACGCGTTTTTCTCGAAAGCACATTTTTAAAGTCCGTGGACATCGTCATTTGAAAACTACTTATCCGATTCTTTCCAAATTTGGAACATATTTTCTACATATAAAATACCAGACCCCAACGTTTTTGTTTTTTGATTTTTTTACTTTGGGGAGACTTTAGAGGTGAAAAATGGCGGATTTTTAAGTAAAAAATCGTAGTTTTTACTTCAAACAGCCACAAAAATTTCATAAAAATATTTTTAAGTTAAATAAAAACGTTGGGGTCCAGAAAAACATCTATTAAAAATATTTTGCTCTGATTTTTTGACTTCAGATGATTCTGTGCTGAGATATAGTGTCCACCGCAAATCCTGTTTTCTAAAAGGCATCCTCGAAAATGCTCCGTCACCGGCTCATTTTTCAATATTTTTCTACGAAAAAAGTTACTAAATGTTCTTTTAACCATGCTTTGTATAATGCAAAAAATTTGAATACATTTGTTTGAACGATAGCTCTAGAAAAAAATCGTAAAAATGGTGTTTTTTTATACCCGTTAGACCCTACCCCCCCCTTAACAGTGCAAACTGGAAATTACCTTTCAAGACAGTTCTCCGCTTGCTCAGGTGTGCCCCAGGGAAGCCACTTGGGACCGATAATTTTTGTCATCTATTTTAACGATGTACTCACTCTCTTGGACGGTCCAAAACTTGCGTATGCCGACGACCTCAAACTTTTCCACACCATCAATGGCCAAGACGATATCGATCTCTTGCAAAGGCAGTTCAACACCTTCGCTCACTGGTGTGACACCAACTGCTTGCCTCTGAACCACAGCAAATGTGCGGTCATTTCATTTTCTCGCAAGCGGAACCCTCTTTGCGCAGAGTACACTCTCGGGAACGAAACCATCGCCCGGGTGGAACACATCAACGATTTGGGAGTTATCCTAGACCATCGGCTGGAGTTTAAGACTCATACGAATTACATCGTTGATAAAGCATCTAGAAGTCTTGGCTTCTTATTTCGCGTAACAAAGGAGTTTAAAGATGTGTACTGCCTGAAAAGCCTGTATTGCAGCATAGTCCGCTCAACTCTCGAATATGCATCTGCAGTTTGGTGCCCATTTTACCAGAACGGAGCTGAACGAATAGAGGCTATCCAGCGGCGCTTCATACGGTATGCCCTGCGACACTTGAACTGGTTAGATCCGTTTCGTTTACCCAGTTACGAAAACCGTTGTCGCCTAATTGATTTAGACACGCTTCAAAATCGTCGAATCGCTGCACGTGCTTTAATCGTAGCAGATCTCCTTGCGTCAAGGATCGACTCTCCTACGCTGCTGGAGGCTATTCCCCTCAGTGTGCGGCCCCGAGGATTAAGGAACCAAAATCTGCAGCTCTATGTTCCCATCCGGCTGAATAACTACGGAGCCAACAGCGCTCTAATTGGAATTTTGAGAACTTTCAACCGCTTCGCTGAGCACTTTGACTTCGACGTTTCAAGAGCTACTTTCTGAAGAAAAATTTTAATGGTTTCGAGAACTTTGTAGTTTTAAGTAGTTTTTTAATTTATTATTTTATTAGGCTATCATTAGGATCAACATGTGATCTGTTGATGTTATACACAAATAAACAAATAAACAAATAATATAATATAATATAATATAATATAATATAATATAATATAATATAATATAATATAACATAATATAATATAATATAATATAATATAATATAATATAATATAATATAATATAATATAATATAATATAATATAATATAATATAATATAATATAATATAATATAATATAATATAATATAATATAATATAATATAATATAATATAATATAATATAATATAATATAATATAATATAATATAATATAATATAATATAATATAATATAATATAATATAATAATATAATATATATAATTTTGCAGCAACGGCAATATTTTCGGTGGGCCGCGCTCAAAATAATATAATATAAAATAATAATATAATATATATAATTTAAAAAAAAAATCAGCTGAACATATTTATCATAAAACCTCTTCTTTGCTTGAAACGCAAAAAATATGATTTCACTAACGGACTTAGAAATGTCTATAATCATCTGTAGCGATTTTTTGATAACCCTCCGATCCGCTTTCATGGATTTGAATTTGACAGTGGTAGTTAAATAATTAGAATAAATGTAATCTGGACAAAAAAAAACTCCAATATTACGTTTTGCCAATAAATAAGATTGCATCTGTGCCTTTACTAGAACACAATTTTTGCAATTAGGGCAACTAACCCTGTGTAAAATTGGGTTGAACTCCATTTACCCGAAAACCATTGCCCAGAATGAAAAATCCCCAGAATTTCAATCGCCAGAAAGTTGCAGTTTCATTTAAAAAAATCATTTTGAAAAAATGAATTTCGAATCATATGAAATTTACAAGAATTCATTAGAAAAAAAAACAAATAAAAATACAAGAGAAAAAAATCTGGGATTTGTGCCATTCTGGGAAATGTTCCATTCTGGGGTAAAAAATTCTGGGAAATGGTTCATTCTGGGAAAAAAATTCTGGTAAATGGTGCATTCTGGGGATTTTATTCTGGGAAATGGTTCATTCTAGGCTTTGATTTCGGGTTTTTGTCATTCTGGGAAAAATTCATTCTGGGCAATGGTTTTCGGGTAAATGGGATACAATCGTAAAATTGTGCGAAGTTTCAAAATACAAATGTGTTTCCAACAGCAGTTCTGTTAGAATATAAAAATACGATGAAAATGCCAAAAAGTATTCTAGTTTCCAGTTTTTGCATTCGATATAAGCGAACACTTTTCTAAGCAACTACATGCTTCTCCGTTTATACCCTTCTCAAAGTGATGGAAATATATCAGATATAATAACATTTTATTTATTTCTTTTATCACCCAAAATCAGTGTTCATAACACTGCCAACCCAACCATGAATTGGTTCTACAATCAAAGATCCAATCATTCCAATTTTCATGGTATCAATCTTTCTACTCCACAGCAACATCCAGGAGACAACAATCATCATGCTTCCGAACGGAAATAACAACGCCAATGGAAACCACCTGGAGCGGGATGGAATTTGTCCCTCGTAATGACCAGCACCGGGAGCATCTTCCGGAATGTGACAGGTTCGGTCAAGTGTGGCACAACGTTTAAGTGTCCACTACAGGATGCAGCTCTACGAGGAAACCCACCAACAACAACAACAACAACAGCAGTGTCTGTCCGACTATGACGGGACGCCACTATGAGCGCCGTCCCTAAAACACTCATTCCCCACCACTTTTCTTTCCGTTTCGTCTCCCTTCCATCCAAAATTGTACAGAGGCATCAATCAACCAAAATGTCACCGGCACTGAGCGGCCCGGGATTGCTTGATACCCAACTGTGGACCTTCGGTAAATATAACCCAGAAATAAATAAATTCAGCGCAATCCGACGGCTGCCGGGTGACTTTTTCGCAAATTATTACCATTTCCTTGAAATTAGATATGAAATCGTTGCAAGATATTTATCAAAAACTGAGGAAATGTACGGGTGGAGTGGTTTGTTCCGTTTAGTTGAAGGAAAAATCTTCCAGCATCCGAAAATTCGGAAGTAGTGCACCGTCTCGTCGTTCTTCCTCGTGGCTGGGTGTTTTGTTATCGTTGAAAAAGCAAGAGAACGAATGGACGCGATAAGCTTGTCAGAAATTTGCTAATCATTTCAACCAACAGCAAAAAATTCCATTCTGGCAATCTTGGACCGAAAATCTCATAGCTTTAGGGGCTGGTTTTGAATTGTACAATATGCTGCGTACAGTGGGTTATGGATTCCTTTTTAAAAAAAAATCACATTAAAAAATCAACTCTGAGTTGATATGATATTTTGAATTTCTATGTTATTCCTGAAATGTCACAGAATACTTCAGAAATTATACAGAAGATCCCCGCCTATCCGGAGGAAGAACCAGGACTATCCTGTTACTCTGGTTTTGCATATCATCCGGGGGCATAGCTCGATAAATATGAAAATCTTATTTGACAAATGTAGGGAAATTTTTCATGAGTTTTATACAATGCTTTTCAACCAGTTTTCGAAAAAGATGCTTTTGTTCGTTTTTATTGCTTGTTTAATGGTTTTTTTATAAAAAGCCTCAGACATAAAACCAGAAATTATAAATGTTGCATTCTATCTTAAATCTTATTTCGAATAAGACGTTTTGACGAATTTATATTCTTTTTATTTGATCATAAGGATTCTAACATTAATCCTTCCCCAAACTATTTTAGCAAGATTATTAACTTATATTAGGTGTTCTAATTTCACATTGTTTTTCAATACCTCTGTCATTCAGTTTTCAAGCTTAAAACAACTTTTTTTGTCGCTGAAAAATTCACAATACTGAAGTTTTATCATTACAAATTTACAAACCACTTTTTCTAAGAAGGCTTTAGAGCAAGTTCATTGGTGTTGGGAAAAAGTGGTAGAAATTTTGACACTTACGGCACATTTTGAAAATTTTGCCATGTATAAACATTTTCAAGATCTGTGGCCTTCTAGTTTTTTTACAACACGTGTTGTATTTTCGCATGCTGTGATGCAAAAATAGCAATATTTCTATCACATACGGCTGAAATAGTAACAGTGTTGTAAAAAAATACAACGCCCCAAGATCTTGAAAACATTTTTGCATGGTAAAATTTTCAAAATGTCAAAATTTCTACCACTTTTTCCCAACACCAGTGAACTTGCTCTTAGAACATTTGTCTTTTAAAAAGTTGTAACACACGCTCACTCTTTAAATAACCATTTTCGAGTTTTTTCAACCGTTTAAGGGGGTTACTCTAAATACTTCTATTATTGTTATTATTCAGCCATAATGCCCAGTTAAATTTCAATCGTGTTCTAAGTACTGGTGGAAAACCAAGTCCGAGAGCGGTCCGACTTTTTTTCAGTTCGTATCGTTTGGCGTTCAATAATATTCGGTATACTGAGGACAAAAATAGAATGTTTGAAACCAATGCAATGGCCAAGCACAGGTAAATTTTAATTGTTGTGCCGAATTATCATGCTATATTTACGGTCCATATTGTCAGTGTCGTTCCAGAGAATCCCAAGAGGAGCGTTCTGATGAATGAATGGAAAATTATAACCAGCCGGACTTTATAACGGAAGCAGCTTTCTACTTCCGCTACAAGTTTACGGATAAATTCCTGAAAAAAATACCGCAGCTGGATGAGCTCATCTACGATCCTTGTAAAACTATGTCCACAATTAGAAATATATGCTACTCTGGGACTTCAATCCCCTTCCGGACAGCTGAGAAAAGGTGCTAATTGTGTACACTAATGTTAAAACCAAATATTCAAACTTTCTTTAACAGTCCAAACATATTAGAAGCCAGGCCCGTGCGAAGGACCCGTCCATGGGGAGGGGGGGGGGGGGGGGTGGTATTGTTATTATTTAGATAAAAATAATAACAATACCAAAAATAAACATAAAAAAGGAAAGGGATTTCTTACACCGTTTCTCACTCATGATTAACAGACCAACTAAAAAAAGGACTGATGAAAAACCAAAATTTTCAAAACAAGTTACAATGAAAGTTTCAAATTTTCGATAAGTCATGAAAGTAAGAAAGAAATTTGTTTCAAAGAATGTCTTAAAAAATTTAAAATAAACATTTCCAAAATACAGAGTTAAAAACAAAACTGAATTCTTAAATAAATGTCCAATCTGGTGCAAAACTTACAATTATTAGTTGTTAGGGAAAATTACAATAGTTGTTAATTTTCATTCATCTTAACTTAAAATTCTTTTCCTCATCTTCAACTGAAAATTTAATAAAAAAAATCAGCTGAATTTTTTTTTTCAAACTGAAAAATAAAATTTAATCGTAATTTTATTCAATGTTTGATGGTTCAATTTAATTTGATAAAAAGAAGAATATATTTAGATTTATTTTGAAAGTACCAGTTATTGAAGCAAGAAATATATCCTTTTATAACGTAAAATCCTCCAGTTATCAAAATAAACTGCTTAAAAAGTTAATTTTTGAAGCTTAACCCTTCATTTCATGATTTTTTACTTTCCGTTTAAAATCATTTTAAACAGTTGGAAATTATGTGTACATCAAGAAAACAAATACGAATTTTCACTTTTTTCATACATTATTGTTGCAAATTTGTTACTTTATGAAACGAAGGGTAAAGTAAAAACTTCATGTTCAATCAATCTGAAAAAGAAATTTTGGGAAATGGGTAATAATTAGTTTTAAAGTTGCTACTTCGAACCATTTTTCAAACTTTTTAGATTCATTTAAAAATCATGATCGATCCGAAAAACAAGTTTTCATATTAAAAATATTAATTAAAAGTTTTTAAATGTTCAATCCCAGGTTTTTAAGCTTTAAATTACAAGCTCTGAGTATTTTGTTACTTTCGGTTGAAATGTAGAAACTATGTTTTCTTATTAAAAATTTGGAGTTAAAGGTTTATGTTTCAAGAAAACGAAAATTCAGAATTGAAAAACAAAGACAAATTTGTAATAAATATTTCCAAAAGTTTAAAAAGTTTGACTATAAAATTCGCAAGTTAATAATTGAAAAAAGCTGTACTATAAAATCCCAGCAAACATTTATGAAGGTATAACGCAGGAACAACAGATTTATTCAAACAAATATACCAGATAAAAAGATTGTATTAAACTTACCAAAACAGCATATAGCTACAAAAGTGGAGGCGATATATCTACACAATGGCAAGATTCCAACGATTCGATTTTCCAACAAAAAGCCAAATAAACGAAAAAAAAATCCTCTACCGAGAGTTAAACCCCAGTCCTCCGAGTTAGCAGTCCGGTATCTTACCACGATGCCAGCTCGTCAGTTGATATGGTCTTCGCTAAAGCTCTATAGGTGAGATTTTCTTTTTACGAACCGGTCAAAGCAAGAGACCGGAGAGAGTGTCAATTGAAGGACCGCCCATTTATCGTAATTCAGTTCACTCAAATCGTAAATTTCGAATGAGTATATTCTCAACTTTTTGGAGACATATTTACGAATTGACTAAACTGCTATCCGATTCAATTTTTTTTGGGAAAAGATTGTCGTAAATGAATGATAGAAAATCACTCAATACCAACGTGTTTACGATAGTTATTGAAAATGTCTTCATATTCGATTTGGATTATCATTTCTATTACGATTTCATGTTAGCTGGGATTCTGTAAATTTATTAGAAAATGAAAACAAAATATGAAATGATAAGGAGTTTGAAAATGTATCAGTGTTAAGTGGAATCAAACATAACTGATAACTGATTAACTAACAAACCTACATTTATGAAAAATCTGATTCTGATTTAGTTTATCATTATTCATCCAATTAAAGAAAAATATTTTGATGATAATGATGCATGATCTAATGCAAATTTATCAGTTAAAAAAATTAAAACATAACATTACAAGAATCTTTGACATTACAGCAGAAAGTGTAGAAAAAACTTGATTTTGTTTAAAGTTGATAATTCATACAAAGCGCTTATTTTTAAATAATATGTTTTCGATTTGAGTTTTTGTTAAAAAAAAGTGCAGAATTTTGTCTAATGATTTTTACTTATTTTCAAAAGTCATTTCAATTACAAAAGCTGATAGAAATAATAGCATATTTAGATTCGGGGCACCCAAATTAGATTAAATAACCGTTTAAATTCATTGCACCTCAGAAAAATGTAAATTTTTCTGGCTTTCTGTAAATTATTAAAACCTTTTTTGTTAAGCATTTAGAAGAACAAAAACCACGAAATAAAATTGAGTCTGAAATTGGTGGTGAAAAGAATATTTTATATCAACATAACATTTGTAATAAACGTTTTTTATAAATAAAAAAAAAATGGTTCGTTTCAAAATCTGTTCTTATTTAGTTACACTTCTTAATACAAACCCATTCAAAAGACAAGGTAGGGTTTGTATATATCAAGTTTTGAGTTTCAATACAAATGGTTGAATGAACTGAAAATTGAAATCTACAATCAAAGTTAGTTGCAATTTGTAAACGTCGAATAGTGTCGTAGATCGAAATGTCTCAAGCCAAGGGTGATTTAAGGTTCAATTCCGCCGAAGGCGAAAACATATTCTGACTTGCTTGTTAACACTTATTTTCAAATACATTTTAAGATCAAGTAATCTTCCGTTACTACGGTGGAAATTTTACTTGGAAAAAATCTTCATGGGGGAGGTTTAACCCTTAAACCCCCCCCCCCCTCGTTTTCATCTTTTCGTAGCGTGTGCCCAATCCATCTCCACTTACGTTCCCGAATCTCGATTTCTAGCGCCCTTTGATGACACCGGCGATGTAATTCCTCATTCGAGATTCAGTTGCCAGACCACCAAGCGCGGATGATCTTCCGCAGGCAGTGGTATACAAATACTTGCAGTTTTCGCGTCGTCACCGCATATGTGCCCCAAGTTTCGCACCCGTACAGCAATACGGATTTGACGTTTGAGTTGAAGATTCGGATTTTCGTTCGCAGAGAGATCAGGCGTGACCACCAGATGTTTCGGAGACTCGCAAACGCAAATCGGGTCTTTCTGATCCGGGTTTCGATGTCTTTCCTGGTACCACCATCAGGCGTTATCTGGCTACCAAGATACTGGAAGCACTCCACTTTCTCAACTTGTTGCCCAGCTACCATGAAACTGGAGGGATTTCCTGTGTTGATCTCCATCGACTTGGTCTTTCCGACATTGACTTTGAGATCTGCTGCCTTGGAACTTTCGGTGAGGTCGTCGAGTTTGCTCTGCATATCCGGTTGTGTTTGGGCGAGCAAAACAATATCGTCAGCCAGGTCAAGGTCGTTCAGTTGCTCCATTGTTGAAGGATTCCACGGCAATCCTCGGTTCGGTGCACAGTCGATCGATTCAGTCAAGATTTCATCAATTACGATGAGAAAAAGTAGCATTGATAAGATACATCCTTGTCTCACTTCAGCAGTTACCGGGATTCGTTCGGACAAGACACCGTCGTGCAAGACCTTGCACGAAAGTGCCTCGTATAGGGCTTCGATGAGATGGACTAGTTTCTCTGGTACTCCTCTTCGTCTTAGAGACGCCCAGATGTTTTCATGATTAAGTCGGTCGAATGCTTTTTCGAAATCAACGAACACCATCAGAAGAGAGTCCTGGAATTCGTTGATTTGTTCCAGTATGATTCGTAGCGTAGTGATGTGGTCCACACATGATCGTCCGGATCGGAATCCAGCTTGTTGCCGTCGGAGTGTAGCGTCGATTCTCTCCTGGACCCTGTTCAGGATCACTTTGCTGAGTACTTTGAGGGTTGTACAGATTAACGTTATGCCTC
Organism: Uranotaenia lowii; assembly: GCF_029784155.1. Classification (NCBI taxonomy): domain Eukaryota; kingdom Metazoa; phylum Arthropoda; class Insecta; order Diptera; family Culicidae; genus Uranotaenia; species Uranotaenia lowii. The sequence continues at coordinate 265,673,249 of NC_073692.1, forward strand.
GCCAGTTACTGCACTCTGCCAGGTCTCCTTTCTTCGGGACCTTTACGAGGATACCCTGCATCCAGTCGGCCGGAAATGTTGCAGTATCCCAGATGTAAGCGAAAAGACGGTGCAACATTTGTGCTGACAGGGCAGGGTCGGCTTTCAGCATTTCAGCTGGGATGCAATCGATCCCAGGTGCTTTGTTGGATTACATATTTTTGATTGCCGCTTCTATTTCAGCCAGCGAGGGTGCTTCCGAGTAGACGCCATTTGACGGCTTACTGTTGGCGCTACGAGCCGCGAATTCTGTTGGCCATCGCTATTCGTGACTCAGAAGAGTTGTTCGAAGTGCTTAGTCCATCGTTTGAGCTGATCTGTTCGATCGGTCTATAACTGACCTGCTCGGTCTTTCAGCGGCATTCTTGCATTAGTCCTTGCACCACTGAGGCAGCTAGAAATGTCATAAAGTAATCGGATATCTCCAATGGCGGCGGCTCTTTCTCCCTCTTCGGCTAGGGAGTTTGTCCAGGCTCTCTTGTCTCGTCTACAAGCTTGTTTAACGGCCTTTTCCAGTTCCGCATAACGTAAGCGGACGGCTGCTTTGGCTGACCCGTTACATGCCTGCTCAATTCCGAATTTTGCCTTTCTTCGATCATCGACCATCCTCCAAGTTTCATCCGACATCCATTCACTTCTTCTTCCACAAACTTTACAGAGAGTACCATGGCTCGTCGTAATAAAGACATTCTTGACTCCACAACACTGTTCTTCGACTGTTCCGTCTGTCGGCAATTCCGAGACTCGGGATTCTAGCTGTTCAACGTATGCCCTTTTCAGCTCTAGATTCTCCAACCGGCGGACGTCGTATCGACACCCGACTTTCTCCTCGCGCCGTTGGACACGCGCAACTCTTAGTCGTATCTCGCCAAGGACGAGGTGATGGTCGGATGCAATGTCTGCGCTTTGTTTGTTGCGGGCATCAAGAAGGCTCCTTCTCCATTTTTTGCTGATGCAGATGTGGTCAATTTGATTTTCTGTTCGGCCATCTCGGGACGGGATACCCAAGTGTTGTTGTTGCCACAAAATTCGACCAACAGCTCTCCGTTTTCGCTCATCTGTCCTAGGCCATGGCGCCCCATGATGCGCTCAAGATCCTGATAGTCGGAGCCAATTTTGCGTTGAAGTCGTCTAAGTGGATTTGAATGTCACCCCGCCTGGGGAACAGACGCGTGCGGCCACCTTCTCTGTCTACATGCGACCAAAGCATCCACCGGGGTTGGGTACCCGATCTCCGCTTAGGTTACTCAAATCCCAGCCGGCACCACGGGCAGCCAGCCAGCCAGCCAGAACTGAAACGTTTATAAAACGTGTAACCAACATCTACATATATGCTAAGTGTGAATCTCGTTTTTAAGATTTTTTTCCTCAGATTTAAGCTTTTTTTCCTTGGGAGCATAGGAGATAAAAGATTTTGTTTTAACCAGACCCATGGAACCTAGAACGATTACTCTATAAAACGGGTGACCAACTCTCTAAACAAATTTTCATACATGGTGTTGATATGATTCAACAATCCAAGCTTGGTTTTATTTGCCCACCACTTCACAATATAAAAATAAGGTTTTATCTGACCTGTTGCTGCTACCACCTGGATCCAATCCTCGTTGCGGTTCAACCTCGGGTTCGAAGAGATCGGAGCCTTGCATCGACGCGGCGATTTGTTGATGGCGTCCTCGGTGAAACGACTCTCGAGAGGCGTAGCGATCTTACAGTGAGTTGTGTACCTGGCCCCACCTGGGGTGCTGAACCAGGCACAGAGTTGTTGCGAACAGTCGCACGGTAGATTGTGGCGTACCTGGCCCCACCTTGGGTGCTGAACCAGGCACGAAGTTGTTGTTGGCTTGATCCGAAGTTCGCCGGTGGAAATTCAACCCAATCCAGCGACGGATCCGATGCGGCAAGTCAACGGCTGATTCAAATCCGAATGTCGGAAGATTTGAATCTCCAAGGCCGCCGAGGGGTTTATCGTTGTGAAGCGGCAGATATATGTATGTATGTATGTTGGTTATCCACCATGGGTGCACGGATTCACCGCAGTTTCTGCCTAAGTATGTGCTCACATGCATTCTTTAGATGATTAAGTTCGACAAATCTCCAATGCACCGCGTTCATCATACCCGGACCCCATGGCTTCGTGTGAACTGTTATGGAGTGAGTGTATTGTGTTGATGTATGTTTTATTTTGGAAGAACGAGTCAATCAGGTGGGCTAGTTTACTTACAGCTATTCCGGCATCCGTGTATATACCTGGCCAGCTGGCAACTGATTGAACATTCTTATTATATAGTCAGTTATATGAGGAAACACATCTTACCTGTCCGCAACTCATGGGATTCGAACCCAAAAGTTTTTTTGCTGATACCGGGAATCGAACCCAGTACGCCTGGCATACTAAACCAGACTCGCGTCAGCCTATCCACTAGACCACATCGGCGCTTATCGTTGTGTAGCGGCAGATATAACCTCCAAACAGCGGCGTACAGACGGGTGTACCGGTGGATTCAAATCGAATTGACGGCGAATCAGGGTTGGAATTCTATCCAAAAATAGCGGGGTCCTAAAGTTAGGATCCAAGGATTAGTTATTGGAGTTTATCGGCGAGAGCAAAATGGCAGGTTTTACCTGATGTCCAAATATTTCGGCTTCTGGTATTGTAACACTTTATATTTGGTTCTGTGTTGTTCTGCCAGAGTTTGAATCCAAAATGCCGATGGACGTTATTCTCGGCAGGCTTTGAACTCCAGCCGGTCGTTGCTCTCGCCTCGCGCCTTTTCTTGCCTCGTCTAATTTGGTTGTTCGCCGTTTTGCCTCTTCGCTTCACTCAGGTAGCTTACGATCTCTGGTGGTGAGTAGTGGAACCGGTAGTGATGGCTGCGTACTTTTCGCCTTCTGGTTAATGGTCTCGCCTTCCAGAAGAATAGTTCAACCCCCAGAAATCCCACTGCATACGATAAACTACAATCTACACACAAAATCGCTGAGACCTCTTTCGAGAGACTCGCAACGCTTACAATGTCCAAAGCTAGAAACAGTTGAATAATTAAAAACTACACTTTTTGTTACGTCGGACTCTTTACACCAACGAGGTGAAGCTGTTACGTCACGATTCAAAACAGCTTTCAACAATTTAGGAAGTTGAAAATTGCTCTAGAATCCATGAATCCTTTGGCTAAACTTTTGAGGATTCCAAGAAAATACTTTAAAATAAGTTTCATGCACTAATTACCCCACTGCGTTTACCCCACTGAATATTCCTTCGCCGAAATAATTCTAATTCTGTGCAAAACTCTTTCATTTTCTTTGCAAATGAGTTCAACCAACTTTCGAAAGGGGGCAAAAAGTTGGCCTTCCAAAAAAGCGGACAACACCAACGCCGGACGCCCGGACAGATAAGAGACCAAATAATTGGGGACTAATTACACTTTTTGTCCACGAACTGGTCGAATTCACAATGTGAATCTTTGATTCGTAAAACCGTGTTTTGCCGCCGCACACCATCATCGTCATCTAAATAGCTAGTAGGAGACCCGGAAGTGGATGCTGTTGCTGCTATTTTGCCACCCACATTGGCCTTGCGTTGGTCTCGGATGGGAAATGACTAGTCAGAGCAAATTCTCACTTTTCTTCGGGCGGAATCTAATTGCCCTGGCTGAAAGTTTGATGCTTGCTAAAATAGTTTTTACCACAATCGTTTATCTTTTGTTGGGCTCTGGTTTTGATATTTTCGGGAGATTCCTTTCCGGAGAAATGGTTCGTTTTTTTTTCTTCTTGTTGCATCCTTCCACTTGGGGGAAGAATTTCTTGCCCTCTGAAAACGAGGGATTAAAGTACTAAAACATTTCAAAGCACGTCCAAACGGCCAGTCACGTTTTAATGAAAATCAGCAGATGTAAAGCAATCTATTCCATAGCTTTGCGCTTTTCTTATATTAACCGGTCTCGCGGAAGAATTGAGAAAAATCTGCTAAATCAATTAAGTTTTAAATTCTTTTGAATAAAGTTAAACAGTCAATTTTTACTTGCGAGAAAATTTCCTATAACATTTGGAAATGTTTCCGTCATTTAGCTTTCTAAATTGATTTTAACGGTTTATTCCAGTGGTTTTCAAAGTGGTCCATACCGAACCCTTGGGGGCGTTGAGAGCTTTTAGGGGGCGTTGGAAGGGCTCAGGAGGCAGTGAAGTAATTTTTAAATACACATTTTTTAATTTACGAAACAACTTAGAATTGAAATGATTACGAGTACGTTCAATGCCCAACAATAAAACGACTTTGAAGGGTACTTTGAAAACCAAATGGTAGCCCGGTTAAAGACAAATATCTGTAAACTTACAGAGTTGTTAGGCAAGTTATTTTCTCTGTAAGTCAAAATCATAGACAGATTTCGTAAACGATCTGTAAATTGATCTGGTTTTGTAAGTTTGTTTTGGGTTGTACTAAAAAGCAGAAAACCTTCAAATGTATTGTCCTATAAACATGACAAAAAATCTTTCGGATAGAATCTGTGTTAAAAGGCGTCGCAGATTTGATCATAGATTTTTGGAAGAATGAGATGAAAAAAGTGAAATTTGGCAATTTTTATGATTGATTTTCAAAAGTTACTTGACTTCCACTAAATTGTCGGAATCAAGTTGTTAGAACCTATGTAAAATTTTTAAACCCGTGAAAGAAACAGTATTCAGTTTTTAATTGTGATAAATAAAAGTTGGAAATTTATTTTATCAAGAAATAATATGTACAATAATGTGTATTAAACTTTTCATGCTATTTCGCTGAATTAACAGTAAATATTTTGTAAAAGTGAAAGGTAAATTAAATTCGTAAAGAATTCTGTTTACCAGAATAAAGATAGACGGTTTGTTATTAGAATTTGGTTTGTTTTCAAGTTTAAGTATTTGTCCTGGAAAATTTACATTTTTTTCAATTTCAGTCTTGGGGTTTGAAGCAATTTGATTTTTAATGAATTTTTAGTTTTGTTTAGCTACATTTCACGGTTATGCGTTGGCATTTCGGTCTTCTCAAGTCAATTATAATAATTTTAAATGTACATCATTGAACGTTTCAAATTATACTATGATAAAATTCCAAAAGCTTTTGGTTTTGCAACGATGACAATTAGCATTCTTCTAAAGATTTTTGATAAATTCTCGCAGGAGGGCATTGTGCTCGAAAATTTGGCAAAAAGGGTCTGTGAAGTTTGAAAGCCACTGCACAATGGGGAAAAAAGTGTACAAACCGCGAAGAAATTCAATATCTTTCGTCCTACATGACTCAAATCTATAAAACTATACTTTCCTTTTGTGAAAATTTTCGGAGAATCGATTGCACATAGTTTCAAACGCCGCACAAGCTTGCGAACGGAGGTATAGTGCATTTTTAACCCCTAATTCCCCTATATTTTGTAAACATTCCAGAAAAACACTGTTTCGAACCAGAGAATTTTGAACGAAAACAGACCTACTGTGAGTAATTTTTTCTTAGAAATCGAATGAAGGCTGTTTTGGCCACCGCACGCTTCAGAAAATGGAGCTATGGCTGTTTTTACCCTCAATTCCCCTACATTTTTCAATTATTTCTGTAAAAAGCTTGTTCAGACTTGAAAATTTTGAATCAAATGGGTTGCTTCTTGTGTGTTTTTTTCCGAGCAATCGAATGAAGGCTGTTTGAGCCCCCGCACACTTTGAAAAATGAAGTTATGGCTTTTTACCTTCAATTCCCCTCAATTTTTCAAATTGTTATGAAAATGTGATTTTTTGCGAGGAATCCAATGAAGGCTGTTTGAGCCACCGCACGCTTAGGAAAATGGAGTTATGGCTGTTTTTACCCTCAATTCCCCTACATTTTTCAATAATTTCAGAAAAAAGCATGTTCGGACTTGAAAATTTTGAACCAAATGGGTTGTATCCTATGTGATTTTTTCCGAGGAACCCAACGAAGCCTATTTGAGCCACTGCACGGATTGGAAACAGAAGTTATGGCTGTTTTACCTTCATTTTCCCTACATTTTTCAAATTGTTAAGAAAAAGCATGTTTGGACTTTAAAATTTTGAACCAACCAGAACGTATCATGTGTGATTTTTTTTCGAGGAATAGAATGAAGTCTATTTGACACACCGCACGCATCGGAAACAGGAGTTAATGCTGTTTTACCATCAATTCCCTTTCATTTTTCAAAAAGTTCATAAAAACCGTGATCGGACTTGAAAATTTTGAACCAAACGGGACTTATATTATGCAATTTTTTCCGAGGAATCAAATGAAGGCTGTTTGAACCCCCGCACGCTTTGAAATATGGAGTTATGGCTGTTTTTACCCTCAATTCCTCCACATTCTTCAATGATTTCAGAAAAAAATGTAGGGAAATTGAAGGTAAAAACAGCCATATATCCATATTTCAAAGCGTGCGGGGGTTCAAACAGCCTTCATTGGATTCCTCGGAAAAAAATGCATAAGATAAGTCTCTTTTGGTTCAAAATTTTCAAGTCCGATCATGGTTTTTCTGAACTTTTTGAAAAACGAAAGCGAATTGAGGGTAAAACAGCCATAACTCCTTTTTCCGATGCGTGCGGTGTGTCAAATAGACTTCATTCTATTCCTCGAAAAAAATCACACGTGATATGTTCCATTTGGTTCAAAATGTTCAAGTCCGAACATTTTCACAAAAGGAAAGTATAATTTCATAGATTTGGGTCATGTAGGACGAAAGATATTGAATTTCTTCGCGGTTTGTACACTTTTTTCCCCATTGTGCACTGGTTTAGTTTATTATGTGGAGTTTTCTGATTCTCATACGCGATAAAAAAAATCAGGAAATAAATTAAATGTTGTGTTGAAAACTAATCAATTATGAATAACCCCCACTTCAAGGGCCTTTAAAAAGAATTTCAATTCTGCACAACCCTTTCAACTAGCAATTGACCCGGAACGTTCAACAGCATTGAGTAGGTATGAAGTGTTTTAAAATTTCTCTCGTCATCAAAGATTATCAAACCCTGGTCAATCAAATTGGACGGATAGAACCCCAATCAAAACGGGTTGATTGAATTCCAATGGTCACAAAACACCCACGCTGCTCAAATCAAAAGTCTGCAATAATCTCTCCAGAATCTCTAGGCTGAAGCAAACCACAACCTACGAAATATGATTATATTCGATTTCATTTTTTTCTTCACATCTCACATCAAGCAACGTGCTGGCGACTTAGAAAAGAGCTAAGATAAAATTCATAGAAACACGATGATTGTTTTTTTTTATCGAGATTTTTTATTTATTTATTTTGCGCTATCCCTCGTCCAATTTTCGATTCGAGCCTAACGGAAGTAGAGAAAAAACCAACAGGGATTCCTTTCCAGATTCCTCAATCGTGTGTAAATTTTTCATACAACTGGATGATGATGATGGACAGTCTTTAAGAAGCATCTAGTCAATAAGATACCTAACTAAATGTGAGATGCATTTGTAAATGAAGGAGAAGGAATAAAGTGTTTTGAATAGTTTTCATTGTCAGCTATTTAACATTTGCATTTTTTATCTACCTTAAGAATCTTGAACATAGTAAACGATCAACTAATAAAACCTGATTTAAAATAATGAAGAAAAACTATTATAGAACGAATATTTTCAAAACAACACAACAATTAATGTACGTAGTTTCATAGTTTATAACATGTTGACACAAAAGTGTTTTTAGCTTTTAAAATGTAGTCGAACAACTTGAATATGTGTCATGCGAATTTATAAAGTTTAGTTATTAATGTTACCGATAGTTGCTAGTAAAAAACAGCCAAACATTTGTACATTCGAATTCCTATAAAAGCGCACTTAGAATTGAGATTAAAAATAAAGATAATAATTTTTAAATTTGCAATTTACTTCAAGAGAAAAATCCATATTTCCAGTGTTCAGCAATCAGGCAGCGTTAATTGGTAAATAAGTAATGCAAAGTGATGACATTCACCCATGATTTGACCCAATAAATCAATATTACGTGTACTCAGGTTTAATTACACATTTTTAATTTTACTACTCCTGCATTAGGATCCATGAAGCCGACTTAAAAAAACGGTAGGCCTACTTGAATCAACTTTAAAACCGCATTCCGAAAAGAAAGAATTATTTCATACCGGCTAGCTACCCATCCCTAAACGCCTGAATGTAGATATCAAAATTGTGAGGCAAACGCATCAATCGCCAAACGGTTCAACATGAAAGCTCTCTTCTGCTTGCATTTTGATCTCCCCCATATTTGTGTGTGGATGTGGAATTTATATTTCAAAATTCACAGAACATAAACGGTTCGTTATTGAACACTTTTGGAGACTACAAAAGAGAAGCAGAAATCAGATCACTATCGACTCGAATGCCACGGAAAATATAAATCTCGTTGTGGAAGTATAAAACGATTTTTCTTGTCGAAGAAAGAAAGCCTTTCCTGCAGCATTACGAATTCAGCATGTGTTCGAACAAAGTGTCGAGAATTTTTTCTTGGCACTGCGTTCCCGAAAAAAAACACATACTCAATATCACAACTTCCTGGAGGAAGTATTTCAGCAATAGTAGAAAAAAAAACATCATCTAGAGACATTTCGCACAAATTTGAATGTTTATTCACGCACTTGTTATGTCAATTCAGACACGAGCGCTAGTCACGGACCGTGAAAGTGTGAATTTGAGCGTGGAATCGTTGCTATGCTAATAGGGATGGCAATCGGAAAAAAGCGTCGCGCAAGATGACAACAAAGAAATGCGAATTTTGAAGAAATTCATCTCGATTGTCGAAATGCAATACTTAGGTCAGACTTTTAATGGGAGAAAAAATCACAATCAAGTCTTTAAACATAAGCGAATGCATAGAACAAAACTGTAATTTAATATGCCATAGACATTGCTTTCCAAACAAACAGAAAAAAAATGAAAAAAAAACTGTGAACGAAGATGAGCTATGAATTTAAGTACATAAATACGACAATATGTATTTCATTCAATTTGACGTTAGGTAATATTAAATACAAGAGGTTATCTGCATCTGCTGCTTTTCGTCACAGTATATTGCTTTTTGTTCAACAATTTAATTACAATTATTAAGTTTAGATCAAAAATCGCACCGTAAATTACACAATTATAATGCTTTCTGCTTTTTCTCCTCTTATTTAACTAGAATTACTAACGATGCTAAAAGTAGGATATACCTAAAGTAGGTAAGCATGATTGTGTGAAATTGATGAAATTGGATTGTTCATAAAGCTCGAAAATACCCTGAAACTATCTTAACAGGAAATCGTTTTTTATTAGGAGTTTTGTACACGCTAACTTTTGGCTACCCCTTAAAGGCGTAAAAATGACCCGTTATTGAGAACCCCCATGATCTGTCAAATAACGGGTCATTTTATCGGATCAATATTACCCCTTATTTAGAAAAGCTCGATTCCCTTCAAAAAGGGTTGTTTAAGATGCGTTACATTAGAATTAGAGATGTACCGAATAGTGGTATTCGGCGAACGGCCGAATACCGAATATTGACCTTTTCAACTATTCGGCCAAACGAATATTCGGCCGAATATTCGGCCGAATATTCGGTCGAATATTCTATTGAGTTAAATGAAAAAAAAATTCAGTTATTATTTCAATGCTTTTAATTTCTTCCATATTAATGCCCCTCATGTTTGTTAGTCGATTATTTTCAACCGGATGATATTATCGAATGATATATTATGAGATATTTTATAAGTAGGGGTCTTTCTGATTTCCAAATTGTCACCAATAACTGAAAAGACATCAGATGACTAGTCGCTTCTAGGGCGTTTATCACCAAAGAGATCGCGTTCCTGTGGAATCTGGGACAAAACATGTCGAAACAGGTGCCAAGCTATTTGAATTTGCTTCTTTGATATAGAATTAGATGAAGGTCGAATTTGAGCAAGATTTCTTGAAAATAGTTGTTGAAAAGAAAGATGATTTTTAGCTTAAAGCATACCATACTTTCAACCACAAGGATCCACAGGCATTCAGGATGATTTTTGAAAAAAATATTAAAAAAGGCAAAATTTACGTTTATTTTGAACTTTTTGAAAAATTGTTGTTGAACACAAAACCTAGAAGATTTAAAGAGAAATTTGAGTTTTTTAATTGATTTTTAGCAAATAATCTGACAAAATTCGGGAAGTTTCATACAATATCTGGACATCCCAGTCAAAATTGACTTATCTCAAATCTTCACTAGATTCATGGGCAAGCTTGAATAAATCCAGAAAATCTGGAATATACTATAATCAAAGTATAAAGCGATACTTGTCAGCATTCTCCTGTACGATCTACAGTGAAAGATACGCGGATACACCTTAGATGTTTTGCTGAAAGCATAAGTTTTTAAAGATTTTGTAGCTTTTACAACATTTCTTTTGAATATTTTATTATTTATCCTAAGTCAAACGAAAAATTTTACAAGTCTCTAGTAGATATTCGGCCTATTCGGCGTATTCGGCCGAATACTTAGCTCAACTATTCGGTGAGCCGAATATTCGGCTTAACGGTTTTTCGGCGGTATTCGGCGCCGAATATTCGGCCGACCGAATATTCGGTACATCTCTAATTAGAATCGTTGAATTCGGCATGCGAGAGAGGTTGTGGTAAGTTGTAATTGCAAAAATTGTTCCAGAATTTATATTCATTCATTTTATTTCAGAAGCCCAGCAAACTTCCGGACGAACACCAAAAAAAAAATAGAAAACACGCACCGCGGCGGACTTACATTGCATTGGAGGTAAGGTTGATGGTTTTTGTGAAAAGAAATTTAAAAAATAAACTAAAATGTAACTCTTTGTTTGTTTTGTTTCAGGATTCACCTTAAGATGATAATTTAGGGGATGAATAACGCGACAGCGTTAAAATCCTAGAAAAAAGAATTATAAACTTAAGATGATAATAGAATTCAAGCGGGGAAACCGGAATACAGGAAGAAAAATATAAAAAAAAATAATGAAAGTTTATCCAAATCCAAAAATTATTGGCATTTCAATAAACAAAATAAAACAAACCGTTTTGTTTTGATTTATTTTTCGGGAAACAAATTTTCTATAAGCAGTAAACCTTAATTTCCACCATACGGATGCTTTGGAAATAAGGGGTAACTTCTGCTACAAGCGTTTGAAATAAGGGGTAATTTTCATCCGCTGCAAGCGTTATCAAGCCGAGTACCCCTTAAAGCAGGCATGTCAAACTCGTTTAGGTGTGCGGGCCGCATTAAAAATTTTCTATTACGTAGAGGGCCGCAGCCAAAGTCAATTAAATCGGTACATTCAGCTTTAGTTTTTGTGCAGTAATATTTAACATAAAAATCAGTAGTGTTTTTTTTGTGACAATTTAAGACGGAGCTACGCGGGCCGCATTGACCTAGGCCGCGGCCCGCATGCGGCCCGCGAACCCCCAGTTTGACATGCCTGCCTTAAAGGGTACAGCGGCGGTATCCTTTAAAAGGAGTTCTCCCATTCTTATTGAATAACGGGTCAAAAGTATTCGTTAAGGGGTAGCCAAAAGTTAGCGTGTAGGAATCTTTTTAGTTTGTGTTAGAGATCCATTTTTGATATCTACTCTTCCCGCTTTTTTTTTGTTTTCTGTGTTAGTTGATTTTTTTTAAATTTATCATATCATTTTTAAAGTTTATACAATTCTTGAAAAACATTAAGTCCCTTTAACTTTTGAGCTAAGTTAATGCTAAATTAACACGTAGGCAGTTTTCATGTTTAAGCTGAGAATTTTTTTTATAAAAATTGACATATTTTTAACACAAATCTTCTAAAAGATGATAAAAAAGTTGAGGGTCTATATGACACGAACTGTAGCTTCTTTGTGCGATATCTCAGGGACTGTTAGCTAGATATATACATTTTTCTGACTTTTTTTTCAAAAAAAAAGCTCTACAATTTCTCATTTTTTTATTTTGAACAGAGTTACCAGAGTCTCTTAGCAAAAAAGGACGATAAGCCGGTTAGAGTCATATAGAGTCGGATTACTACTTAGGATAGATAATCATAATTTTGAAATTGTCCAAATGTCTGCTATCAGATGCTTTCTTAAAATTTTGGATATGTTTTTTGTGGTCTTCAGAAACTGACCTTAAAATAAAAAAGTCCTTAGAAATGGGTGTTTTGCATCAAACGTAATTCGTTTTGCTGAAGTCGTATTGATAAACTTTTGATTGATATGATTTTAGATAGGTTGAGAGCATATATTTAAACAATAAAAATGCTTGGTTTTAAGGTCACAGCTGATTATTTGAAAAAATCCTGGAAAGTTTTTAAACAATGATTTACCTAATAATTATAATTTCATTTGAATCATGAATGTGATCATCCGGTATCGTGTTTCTCTTGAAAATATTGATTCGGTTAATAAAATCATAAAATTTTCTAATTTCTAGCAAAACGACACCCCAGTCAGCTTTTGGTGGTTTCATTGACATTATTTTATTTAAATAATCCTCTGCGATTGATTTTCATACAGGAAGATTACTCTAAAACAGCATTAAACTGTCTATATAGAAACAGTTGAAAATACCCTGAAACAGTATTTTTTAGAGTAAAAACACGGTTTTTGTAACTCCTCTTTGTTAGAGATCGTTTGGAAGACAGGTTATAGGTAAATTAATGGCAAAATGGATCCAACATTAGACCTATTGAAAAATTCGACCGAAAAAAACTTCAAAAAAGTTCCAAAAAAAATGCTTAAAAACCTAATTTTATTAGATCTAAATTGAAATGATTCTAATTTTACATTGCTTCAGACCTATATTTCATGTATGTAGCTATAAATTAGGTCGAGAAAGTGAAAATTAGACCACCGTTTAAATTTATTTCTAGAACGATAGGAGCTTTGTCACTATAGGAGAGAATGGGATTCTTGATCCCTGGGGATACTTGATTCGTTAGCTAAGAATTGTATTCGAAAAAAAATGCAACACTTTGTTTTGTGAATGAATGACTTCTGCATGCATAAATGAAATTGATGAAATTTTCAGTGAAGCTACCATCCAGTATAATGTTTACATTTGTAAATTTTTATGACCTTATGTCAAGTGGTTATTGAGATATCGTCCAATACAGAAGGTCATTGAAAAAAGTTTCTGGGCAGGAGTATGAAAAATTCAGCCAAGTCCCAGTGGGAGACTCAAAAACAGCTGGAAATCAACTATTCGACCATATTTCATATAGCAAATCGCTTAAGGAATCAAAGAGGATCTAACAGTGAGTTGATTCATTCAATTTTTCACTATTCATGAAGAGAAGATCATTGATTCCATGAAGGTAGGGAATATAAGAGGCACTATCAAACGCAAATTTAATTTTTTTTTTGACTAATCCATCAAGCTGACTAATAAACAGGCGTGACTTTATTTCTGCAAGGTAAAAAAGCCGCCCAACGACCTAAAAAAAACAAAATACGGTGGTAAAATTGTGTGAAAAACATTGGAACCGGTAGCGGGGAGATATTTTGAGAAATAAAGTAAAGTACAGTAATTTTATATCTAGCACTTGAAGTGGACGACGATCTGCGGAAGATGCAAATCAGTCAGTGTTACATAACAATTGACACAATGAATGCCCCTAAATATACAAAGAAGGTTGATTTCAAATGCGACCCTTTTCCCTGAGTAACACTTCCATAGATCCTACAAATTCGTTACTATGTTTTGGTTGGATCTGAAACGGTGTAATTACTCGAAAACAGAGGTGGAGTGATTGAAAGTCTAATATGTTGTTTTTGTGCCGAAGACAATCTGCCAAAGTTGTCATCAAACAGAAAAGTTTTGAGTAGTTTTGAAAGTCAAGCTTCAGGAAACAGAAAAAGAATTGTTCCAGAAAAATGTGCCAAATGGAGCAAAGCAACAATGCTATAAACTCGAAACATTATAGAAAATTAAATTTTTGAGTTATTGAACATTGTTTGTAAAATTTCACAAAATGTGACTTGAAGATATTTTTTCATTACTTTAAAACGTTTCTCTCATGAGAAAATTATAACAAAAATATATATTCTAACTAGCTGACCCGGCAAACTTCGTTAAGCCTTTGAATTTCGCAAAAATAATGAACATGTAAATAAGCAGAAAATATGTTAATAATTATTTACGCTCATGAAACTGGATTGTTACCTACAAACGGAGTGAATCGACACAGTTTTTTGACTATTTTCGTAATACTCTTGTCATATTAAGGTAGTGCATACCTCCAGGGGCAAAAATTTTCGAAGAACAAAACTGGAAAGCAAATATCTTCTGGGATAAAATTAAAAATCTATTTTCTTCCGCTTTACATTTTTTTCATTTACAGAGGATCCTTAATACCGATATGTTCAATTTCTTTTACCCCAAGATAAGTGTCAAAAAGTGTCACTGAACTGACGTTCGATACCGAAAACGTTATTGAACGCACCCAATCTCAATTGACAGTTCTACAATGAGAAGATGAGTTTACACGTACGTGAGAAGTGAATTTGGCTAATTAAGCGGGAAAGGGAATGAAGATAAACAAAAACAAAACACAAGAAGTAAATCGCGCCTAGTGTAAAGGTTGCATCAGCAAAGCTCCTTATTGGTATCTAATCTTTGAGCTCAGGGCTAAATAGTGTTAAAGTTCTTACTTAAACTAGTGGCACGGAGGTGGAAAAGGTGTGATCGCTCGAGTGCAGGTAGGCGTACGTGTAATGTTTAAGTGGTTTGAATAACTCGTAACTTCTGAATCTAGGCTATACGGAAACACTACAGAAGTACGTAGTTCCCAAACTATCACGTCATCCGAGAGCTTTGTCGAGTATAGGTAAGAAATTAATTGAGAAATAGCTGAATTCAAATTTAACCTAGCATAATAAATATTAAAGGTGGCTAACGGAGGCAAATAGCTGAAATTCAGACAGAAGGCAACCATATAGGAAAAAGCTACTAAACGTAAGCAAAACAAACAAACCTTATAGTTTTCTTATTACAATTTATTGTTTTTGTAGAATTTTAAAACGTGTCCATCAACTTCGTACGAATAAAGGAGCGTTTACGAAATTGGAAATAAATTTTTCCTTGTTACTGAAGAACCAACAAATTCAATATTTTAAAATTGTTTACGGAAGGATGTCTGATTCAGCCAGCACCGCAGCCACTGCTGCCCAACAAGGTAAGAGCGTAGCTAGTAGGTCCCCTAAGGGCAAGAGTGATACCCCCCTTCATCTCAAGTCCGTTACTCTTGGCCCCATTTCTCAGAACGGCAATACGAAACCAGGCACGACTAAGAAAAGGCCCTCTTCTGAAAAAGTTAACCCCATAACCAACAAAACTCCTCCCAAAGATATTAGCCATACTTCCTCCGCGAAAACGGTCGTAAATGTCGGTCACAGCTGTCGGACGTGTAAATCGGTGGACAATAGCCGGATGGTGCAATGCGACGATTGTGATGGATGGAATCACTTTAGTTGTGTGGGTGTGAACCAAAGTGTGGAGAGTAACAAGTGGAACTGTGAGAAGTGCAAAGCTAAAAAGAAGAAGGCAGGTGATATGAAGGATCACAAGAACGCTGCGTTACGGAAGAAGGTCGATAAACCGAAGCCAAAGGAGAATAACATCACAAAGAAGAAGGAAAATTCTCAGCTGAAGAAACCCATGCGAAAACCGTCGAAAGCTGCCTCAGTGACGTCAGCCGGATCGAGGAAGTCTGCGAAAGCACATCTAGAGCTGCAGCTACAGAAACTTGTGGCGGAACAGACGCTGTTAGAGGAAAAGAAGAAGTTGATGGAGAAACACTTCAGCATTCTCGAGGAGTTGGTCGATCTCGAAGACGAAGAAGCAGCGGAAGAAGAAGACGACGCTAATGCAAAGGTAGAGAACTGGTTGGGCGCCGTTGGAGCCAAGCGCCAAGAAGAGGAACCAAATTCTACAAGTGAAGAAGAAGAGTGTTCCGACGACGAAGAAGAGGAAGAAGGTGGAGAAAAGGATTCCAGCGATGATTCCGAGGAGGAAACGGAAACAGACAGCAGCGATGACTCTAGTGAGGACGAAAAGGGAGGATCTAACGATTTCAGCTTCAATCCTAAGGGTCGTTCTACGCCAGCGAAGAAAGGCGAAAGCAAGCGAAAAGACGCAACCAGTAACCGGTTAACCTGTAACCTGACGCGCAATCAGCTCGCCGCTCGCCATGTTGTCGCTAAGGACTTGCCTTTGTTCTCAGGGAATCCCGAGGAATGGCCGATGTTTTTCTCCACTTTTGAGAGCACGACCCGGATGTGCGGCTACACAGACGACGAAAACATGATTCGACTGAGAAATTGCCTGAAGGGAGATGCGTTTGCTGCCGTTCGAAGTTTTCTTCTCCATCCGAAGACAGTGAACAGGGCGATGGATGCGCTCAAGTTGAAGTTTGGACAGCCGAGGTTCATCATCGAATCCCTGAAAGATAAGGTTCTTGCCATTCCACCGGTCGACCCTGAGTCAATGAACGCGATGGTCGATTTCGCGCTGGACGTCCAGAACCTGACGGTGACGATCGACGCCTGTGGTCGGAAGGAGCTCAAGCAGGATGCTTCGTTGCTGAACTCACTGGTTTCCAAGCTTCCGGGACCAATGCAACTACAGTGGGCGAAACACTCCAGAAGTATTCGGAAGATCAACCTGAAGACTTTCGGCAAATGGATCTACGAAATTGGCGAAGACGCCTGTCTGGTTTCGAGGCCGCGTCAGAGCAAAGTATCATCTCACAACCAGGAGCCACGCAGGAGAACTAAGGCATACGTGAATGCTCACGTTGAGCACCAGAGGGAGTACCACGCTAATTTGCCAGGAGGTAGTACATCATCAGCCGGTGCTAGAAGCGCTTACCCCACAGCGTGCATTCTCTGCAGGGGATCTTGTACATCTCTCGCGAACTGCCAAGGATTTAGAGAGCTGTCGTACGATGGACGGTGGGCAATCACACGTGTAGCCAAGGTGTGCCAGAAATGCCTGACGCGCCACAGAGGCGGATGTGTGTCCAGGAACTGCGAAGTCAACGGATGTACATGCAAACATCACCCATTGCTGCACAAGCAGCTAAATCCAGAGTCCGCGCCCATGCAGCCAAACGCAGAGTCCACGCCCATCCAGACTGGAGACAACGTGCAACGGGAAGAGCGGTCCTGCAACACTCACCTGTCCGGGTCCAGCGCTGTCCTGTTTCGCTATGTTCCAGTCGTGGTGTATGGGAACGGGATTGTGATCCATAGCTACGCTTTCTTGGATGACGGATCCTCGCTGACACTTATGGACCAAGACCTTGCAGATGAACTAAACCTGGCTGGAAAATCTTGTCCATTGAGTCTCAAATGGACTGGAGACACACACCGTATTGAAGATAATAGTCAGATTGTCAGCTTCGAAATGTCCGGCCTAACGGGAGAGCGTTTTCACATAGGAGACGTACGAACAGTGAGCGGACTGCAACTACCGTCTCAGACACTCGACGCGAAACAACTCCAGGCGGAAAACTCCTATCTGCGAGGGATTCCCCTGGAATCGTATCATAGTATCCGGCCTCGTCTACTTATCGGTGTGCAACATGCAAACATGACACTTGTCAGAGAAAGTCGAGAAGGCAAGCCTGGTCAGCCGATCGCTGTTAAGACCGATTTAGGATGGACGATCTACAGTGGAGCGTCGACTAGAGAAGCGCTTAGCATGGTACACTACACTTATCACATCACCTCTTGTGACCAAAAGTCAGAATCGAACGCTGAAGAGGAGCTTGAACGCGCCGTGCAGTACCCGAATGACGAATCAAAGGCCACCGCCTGTACGCGTTCTCCTGCGGGTAATGGCCCACCCGTGGATTCATCAGTCACTTCATCGACTCGACTGTTCGCGCACGTTAATATCGACCTTTCGGAAAAAAGGGAAGTGGCTATAGGGAGTAGAGTTGAGAAGAGATGGGGGGGTCCTCTGTTTTGTCTTTCTTTCGTCGGGGTGTACTTACTTTTAGCTAGCTCCTTAACCTCAAACTTGTGCAGCGACAGCAATTGGGGAACCAATTTCGTTGGCATCGATCGAACGTTGAAGGAGGCGTTGCAAGATGTATACCAGCCCAAGATGATCCAGGAGCTAGGTTTGGTGTCCACCATCTGGTGTTTCAATCTACCGGCAGCTCCCCATATAGGGGGGAGCAGGCAACAATTTGTACAGTTCGTCAAGCAGGCCTTAGCGGAGTTACAGCCACCATATCGCCCTGAGGGGGAGGAACTTCGGAGGGCCTCGGTCGGAGTCGAAGGCATCTTCAACGCAAGGCCGCTCATCTATGTACCAATCAAGGACGAAGGCGTTCCTGCGCTTACACGAAACCACTGGTTGGTGGGTAGTTTCCACGGGATCAAGCTATGGGCCGAAATCAAGGTCAACGCTATATCTAGCACTGGAATGGTAAACCGAGACGGGCAGGTGCGTATCGTGGAAATTGGGGTCGTGAAAGGTGTCTACAAGAAGCCAGGAGTTGAGATTGCAGTGATAGAAGTAAGAGCTTAGAAGGAGTTTGCTGACTCAGAGACGGAGTCAGTAAACTAGGGGGGAGTGTCACTGAACTGACGTTCGATACCGAAAACGTTATTGAACGCACCCAATCTCAATTGACAGTTCTACAATGAGAAGATGAGTTTACACGTACGTGAGAAGTGAATTTGGCTAATTAAGCGGGAAAGGGAATGAAGATAAACAAAAACAAAACACAAGAAGTAAATCGCGCCTAGTGTAAAGGTTGCATCAGCAAAGCTCCTTATTGGTATCCAATCTTTGAGCTCAGGGCTAAATAGTGTTAAAGTTCTTACTTAAACTAGTGGCACGGAGGTGGAAAAGGTGTGATCGCTCGAGTGCAGGTAGGCGTACGTGTAATGTTTAAGTGGTTTGAATAACTCATAACTTCTGAATCTAGGCTATACGGAAACACTACAGAAGTACGTAGTTCCCAAACTATCTCGTCATCCGAGAGCTTTGTCGAGTATAGGTGAGAAATTAATTGAGAAATAGCTGAATTCAAATTTAACCTAGCATAATAAATATTAAAGGTGGCTAACGGAGGCAAATAGCTGAAATTCAGACAGAAGGCAACCATATAGGAAAAAGCTACTAAACGTAAGCAAAACAAACAAACCTTATAGTTTTCTTATTACAATTTATTGTTTTTGTAGAATTTTAAAACGTGTCCATCAACTTCGTACGAATAAAGGAGCGTTTACGAAATTGGAAATAAATTTTTCCTTGTTACTGAAGAACCAACAAATTCAATAAAAAGTGTTTTGTTAAAATGTGTCGTTATTTTAAGCAGTTTTGATCAACTGTCTTTCCTTTTTCGCCAAAACCATGTTTGAAATTTTCTTTATCGTATAGGTACCAAATTTGTGGAAATGGCACAACACTTTTCATGGTATGAAATTTTGAAATTTTTTTTATGCTGCAAATATATAAATATCAACAAATTTTCATATTCCATTCTGTTTTTCGTTATCTATCATGCATTTGATATGTTCTCTGTATTAGATAATCTCCTCTTAATTTTTAAAATCATCTTTTTTATATCGACTTTAACTTTATCATATTTATCGAGGAATGGACGCTTAAGCACTGAACAAAGAAAATTAGAACATTCAATATATGTGTATGTACAATGTACATTGTACATGGAATTCTTATTCAAAGCAATTTCAAATCAAACGGTTATGAAATCTTTTTTTACTTTGAGATCTTGAATTCAAAATCAGAAATGAAATTCAAAAAAGTCTTTGCAAATCTAATTCAGTTTTCATTATCTCTGTTTTGGATCTTGAATGATATTTTCGTCGAGACTAAAATTTTTATTTTCCAAACTTCTTGTATTTGATGATTTTATTGAACCAATTATCTGTTCTTGATTTCTGATACTGAGTGTTGGATCAAATTATGAACTTTTTTTTTACAAAGTCAATCCTATTTATATCCTTAATTTTGTTTAGTTTTTTAGCACCTTAGTATGAAAGGAAGAAGTGGATACTATCTAAAATTTCCTTGGTATTCTGATGAAATTCACATAGAATTACAAAGTTAATATCATTCTATTCTCGAACTAACTCATTACATTCTTGACGTTTACAAAAACCAAGTAAATCAATTTATGGTCGTCTTATTCTATTAATTAAAAATTAGACGTTCTCTTGGTGTTATACCATAAATATGAACAGAAGATTCTGTAATGGAATATTTCATTGTTATCTGTTCAGTTGTTTTGGATATGTCAAAACTTCCACAGTCATACGTAGAATATTATTTTTCTAGAATAATATGACAGTCTTTCATTTAACCGGAAAATAAACAAAACAAAATAACGGAGTAAATAAAAGAAATCAGAATTTTTCCCGCGCGTATCCTGGTCAGGCAAATTTATTCTATATAAAAACCTAACAATATCCGGGCATTTGATTTCAAAATTGTCAATCCAAAATCCGGGCAATACCAAGCAAATTTATGGTAAATTTAGAAACTACTCAAAAAAGAAATTAATCGAAAAGCACTTTAATAATTTTTATTTCTTCGAAACACATAAGAAATTTTGAATCGTATCTTAAGCATCTCGAAACCGTGCATGATTATTATGTTAAAAGTTGCTCAAAAAATTTCGTTTTAGTACGCAAAATTTAAAAAAAAAATAAACTTAATAAGAGATTTTTATTATTTGGAAAATGAAATGACTAAATCCGGAAAATTCGGGTTTTTTTATTATCAAAATCCCGACAACCGGGCACGACTTGACCGGCCCTATTAATTTTGTTTAATCAATCAAGTCCGGGTAAAACCGGGCAATCCGGCTAGCTTTGGGTAAATTAGCTTAAAAAATGTTAAAGTTGCCTTGATGCTGAAGCAAAAATGACAATTTTGGAAAATAGGTATACTCCATGCCGTCTTATTGCGTTCTTTTTTTTTCACCCCATACGGAAAGTGAACAATTACATCCAAGTATCCATTTTACTCGTGCCACGTGAAAAGTACACTTGCAACGAAAATGGGCGTCAAAACTTCCTATAGAGAGATGGATGAACATCAGTAAGCCTTGATTGCTTTTATACAATTCGTTTATTTGAAACGGCTCAAACAAATTAGTTTAACGGAGCCGGAAGACCATTGTTTTGATTAACATAGCTTTTTTCACATGGCTTTTTTCACAATGTTGTCTATTTTTCTTTTTTAAGGATTCAAGTATTGAGTTCATCGTTCATTATTCAAAACTACGATAGACTAAAAAGAAAAAGGAAAAAGAAGAAAGGGATACTTAAACGCGGAGACCTTGATTGCTTTTGGCGCCTTCCTACTCTGGGTGATTCGAATGGAAAAAAAAATGGAAATTGGGTGCCATGACTTTTATTTGATACGAATAAAAACTAAAAATAAATTTTCAAATTCCATAAAAACATTTTCGAAATTATCTCTCCGTTTGATGTTCTTCGCGTGAAGACGAACACAATAAAAAAAATCGCATGCAAATCGGATGATCCAGTGAAGAGTTTTGCGTGTTCGCACATTTCTGTATGGTCTGTCTCTCTCCCTGTTTTATATATATATATATATATATATATATATATATATATATATATATATATATATATATATATATATATATATATATATATATATATATATATATATATATATATATATATATATATATATATATATATATATATATATATATATATATGTATATATATATATATATATATATATATATATATATATATATATATATATATATATATATATATATATATATATATATATATATATATATATATATATATATATATATATATATATATATATATATATATATATATATATATATATGGAATTGTGGAAAAACTTTTCGAAAATACGCTTAGAAAACACAATAAATTTTTAAAGAAGGTAGTGCCAATGCAACCCTGCTCTAGTATTGGTACAGACTGTGTCGTCACAATCACGAAAATCTGTTAATTTACTAGGAAATTTGCGGGAAATTTTCCACTTTTAAAACTTGTTATTTTAGAAGAATTCTTGCTCTTCAAGATCGGTACAGAAAAAGTTGGATTTTCGAGTAATTTTTATATAAAATAGACCATCGAAGTTTGACAAAATGGTGGTTTTTGATCACTCAAATTTGCAAAAATTTAAAATTAGTTCAAAGTCTTCCATGAAAATATTCAAGTTAGTGCAGTTTAAGATCCTTTTTACAATAAATTAATCAAAACACAAACTTTTATACAAAACCACAATAATTTATTGGCATTTTGGTAAATCGAGTTAACAATCATTAATTGATGTTAATTGTTCTACATAAGAATTGAATATGGTAAAACGGTTTGATTAAAATCATGACAATCAGTTAAACACTCAATACCTACCAGCTAGAGCTATTTAAAGCTGAATATTTCTTCATTTTTGCACGTTTTAGCTTCAAGATGGCATTGCATTCATTAACAAAATAAGAAAAAAATAAGTCAATCATCATAGGACCAAAAAATATCATAACAATGAAATAGAGGCCTTACAACACAATCAAAATTAAATTTGAATTCATTTTCATTTTAAAACGTGTTTTTCTTAGATATTTCTTCCAATTGCATATAAATTCTCGATACATATGATTTTGTGACGTCACAAAAAAAATCCAATATGTCTCTTGGCACTACCTTATTTGAATGTTCCTTGCAGAAAACCGAACTTTTTAAATAAATTTCCAGAATACTTTCAAATTGTAGCGATGAAGAATAGTACCATAACAGTTTAACCTTCTTATGCCGTTCGCAAAATATCTGTTAAAATTTTTTCGTGTCTATTTAACCTGCAGTTTGTTATCGTTCCCCGTCCGTTATCGTTCGATTTTTCTAAGAAAACTGATCAAACGGTTTTATGAATCGCGTTCAACAATTAGTATCCTAGAAAAAAAGGTAAAGAAAACTATTTCTATGAACAAAAAATCAAGATTAGCGAAGAAGTTCAAATTAATTAAACAAATTAAATTATTCGTACACATGACAAAAATTAAGAGATATGTGTACACCTCATCAATTTCGGCTGATATTGTCTAGCATTAGAATTGAGCTTTAAACATTAAATATTTACTTCAAATAAACAACATATGAATTCGTTTGATTTTTTCGTGTTTCTTTTGTTTTTTTGTTTCGTCCGAGTTATTAAAAATTGAACGTTTCATTTCTTATGTTCTCTATTCAAATGATTATTACCGATAGAGTTCTGGTCCGTTAATTTTAAAGGTTGCACAACCCTGATATAGACAGTTGATGGTCTCTTTACACATGTAAATTTTGTATGTTTGAAAATTAAGAATTTTTTTGTCTCGGAGAAATAATTAAATATTTTAACTCAAATTTTTAAGTTAGAACAGACTTCGTATAATAGTACGACATACTTGCCATCGTCGAAGCAATCGCGTAAACTTAAACTGATGTTCCTGTGGAAAAATTCTTCGGTTCAAA
Organism: Uranotaenia lowii; assembly: GCF_029784155.1. NCBI lineage: Eukaryota > Metazoa > Arthropoda > Insecta > Diptera > Culicidae > Uranotaenia > Uranotaenia lowii. Next base: position 265,696,785 of record NC_073692.1, read on the forward strand.
ATTAATGTCCGGTCGAAACACCCCCAATTTTTCGCTCGGTGGAGTCTGGAATCTGGGACAATTACTCAAGTAGCGTAATACCGTTACTTAGCATTCTCGGAACCAATAGCTTGCCAAAAAATCGCTGATAAAGCTCACTGGTTCGTACAATCAACCCAGTAAACGATAATTAAAGTGATATACAACCGCCAACCGAGTTGACCGAGTTGAGTTCATCACAAGAAAACACCAGAAATAATTTATTTGACCTGAACCTGTGTACCCCTAGGCCAGAAAACCTGTCGCATAAAAGTTTGGCAGTGTTTCAACGAAAGGGCGACAGCCTTGCTATTAAGCAGCAGCAGCAGAAAAAAAGTTCAAAAACATGCTTGAATTTTCACCGGCGCGCTCTCGCACAGCAAAAGGAACGCGTCTTCCCGGTCGGTGCGAGCCAAAGTTTTTCGTCTGCTTTCGCTGAATTCTCTTGCTATCACAAAATCAGAAAAATATTTCCACTCCAGGCCGTTGTTGGTGTCGCAGTGCTTCAGTTTCCTACGTACAACACATGCAGTGAAAATCATCCTCATTGCAATGATTATGTGCTGTGTGTTCTTGCTTTTCTGGCTCTCCCGCACCATGTGTCACTTGGAAACATTTTTTGTGGTCGTTAATATTCTTTTAAAAATCTCCCAAAATTCTTCCAGAAAACATTTTTCACCTTTCCGCCACAGGGAAAGAAGAGTTTTGGCGAACTTGATATGTGTGTTTTGGGTAAGTCCTAAGTACATGCAGTTGCGCCACTCTCATACAGGAAACCAAAAACACGAAGGTTCCTTTCGATCTTTCCAGTGTATGAGTGAGACCTCAAGCCAAAACACTTCCCATTCGCATGTTTTTTTTCCTTTTTAATATGTTTCTGCCTTCGCGTAAACTATAAGAATGGGGTCTTAATTTATGCGAACCACACTCAAGCGCATCACATCTGCTCTCTTCTTCATGCAAGGCTGGTAACACCACCACCATCTGCTCAGACCATCGTCGTCGTCCTTGTCGTCTTTTCTTTACGCCAGAGTTTTTCGATTTGAAGGAAACTCACATGCGGACGTCATTTCTTGCCATCTGGAGCATAGTGACTTGAAGTTGTTTGACAAAGGCTAAAAATGATGCTGAGGAGGGAGTCATTCAGGTGATTTGGAATTTGAAGTTCTTCATGATATCGACATTTCAAGATTTAAAAGAAGGTTGAAATTTATTCCTGCCGGTCACTGTATATTTGAGAAAAATACACTCGTATCTCGATATACGGCCTAAATAAACACGTTACGAAAAACTTGGCCGTGTATCAAAATGCCATATTGCGAATCAATTATTTTAACCTCCTAGAACCAATTTTTTAGTTTTATGATTACAAACAACTTTGTTCTACGAAAAACATTATGGAAGAGGCGCATGGTAAGCTAATGATCGGTTTTATGATGATTTCTATACTAACCATAGTGATAGCTTTCAATTGAACCAATAATGACGCCGGCCAAGTCCGTGTAGTCGATAGTAGGAAGAAGTGCAGTACATACTTGTGATGATTTGTTTTGAGGAGACCGGCTGTACGCCATGCCATCCTTGCGCAAATCTCACGCTGATTATTTGGGGAAAGGGTGATGTGGCTTGGAAATCACTTTAGTTAATGATGTGGCCACTTGAAACCTATTCTCTTAAACTCCTGTAATGCCTAAGTTTCCAAATACAGCTTCTGGCCACTCCTCAAGGGTCGAAAAAATACATAAACAAAATATATTCAACAACTGTCAAAAACAAATGCGAGAGTATTAGCTTTGAATAACAAATAAAAGAATATTATTTCGTTCCTTTACTGTACAGCTTATAAAAATTGAACAATTTCATTGAATGGTTGTTTATTTGCAAGTTGACAAGTTTAAACCCATCAAATTTGCCGCCGCCCGTGGCGTAGAGGACAGCCTTCAAGTCTTCTAAGCCAGAGGGTGTGAGATCGAATCCCGGTCACGGCACACATAGTACACTTTCGGTGGGTTGGTGGTTTTAGCATTTGTAAGATGCTAGCCATCATATCCTCGAAAGATGTACGGTTAGAGTTAAGAAAAAAGGAATCTCTTCGAGGAAACATCATGTTTCATTGAGATCCTGTATGTGTTTGTGTAAATTTAAAAGTCTTTAACAGGACTTTTATCAAATTTTGATCGAATTAAAAAAATAAGAAGTTCATACCTTTGTTAAATTATTCAAACAATTAGAATTATTTCGTTAAAACAAAGTTCTTTTGTGTTTTGATTATTTTAAAATTTATGTGATGTGCAATAAAGCAATAGGTTGCAAACATGATGATAACGTAATCTGATGGTATAATTGATTGTTCTTCTGATTCAAAACCGTTCCAACATTACTTGATTCTTCAGTTTTTACCCTTTTAATAAAACCTCTTTAAATTTGTGAATTCAATTAAAACGATTTGAATCAAAATATCCGGTCGATTATTAAAAACAAAAATCTCGCATGAGCTTTCATTACGTCGTATAAAACAAAATGTAAACAAACAGTTTTATTGCGTAAAAAACAAACACTGACATAAAGTAGCGGCAACTTCTTTCCCTTTAAAATATTTGTACCCTGGACAAAATGTTATATATGTGAAATATAAATTTTAAAACTGTTTTGGTAACTTTTGCAGCAGTTTTCTTGTACATTGTACATTGTAGAACTCATGCTGAGAACGCAGTAATAGATTATTGAATGCGGGGAAATATGACGATACTAACTAAAATAACTAACACCGTGAATCTCAGTGGAAAGAGATTTCCTTTTAGAGGTCCATGTTAAAATGACATTTTAGTATTCTTTACAACAACAACAAAACAAACTTACAAAAAATAACTAATAAGATTTTAAATGATTTAATGAAATTATTTTATCGGCTATATCGGTGAAATTGTATATTCTTTGAGAAAGAAAAATATTCTTTCTCAAAGAATATACAATTTCACCGATATAGCCGATAAAATAATTTCATTAAATCATTTAAAATCTTATTAGTTATTTTTTGTAAGTTTGTTTTGTTGTTGTTGTAAAGAATACTAAAATGTCATTTTAACATGGACCTCTAAAAGGAAATCTCTTTCCACTGAGATTCACGGTGTTAGTTATTTTAGTTAGTATCGTCACATTTCCCCGCATTCAATAATCTATTACTGCGTTCTCAGCATGAGTTCTACAATTCTAGAATTGAAAGAATATAGACGGATAGAAGATTAGAATAAGGTGAAAGATGTTGAAAATGAGCGGGAGGGTAATTTTAATTTGAAAACTTTTCATCACATTTCATCGTTTTGTTCCTCACGGGCCTACTACCTTGCAGTGGTTGATACTGATAGAGTTGTAGCAACCACCACACAATAGTAGGCCTAGCGTGGTTCGTCCCACAAGCGGAAACTTGCAGTAGGACGAACGAACAAAAAAAAGAAATGTGATCGCTCAGAAAAGCTTCAAATACGACCGAGCGATCACATTTCATCTTTTTGTTCGTTCGTACTGCAAGTTTCCGCTTGTGGGACGAACCACGCTAGGCCTACTATTGTGTGGTGGTTGCTACAACTCTATCAGTATCAACCACTGCAAGGTAGTAGGCCCGTGAGGAACAAAACGATGAAATGTGATGAAAAGTTTTCAAATTAAAATTACCCTCCCGCTCATTTTCAACATCTTTCACCTTATTCTAATCTTCTATCCGTCTATATTCTTTCAATTCTTAAATATTCTTTCTCAAAGAATATACAATTTCACCGATATAGCCGATAAAATAATTTCATTAAACAAATTTACGGTGATTAACTCTTCATTTCGAAGATTTTAAATGTTTTACTAAGATTATACATCAATTATTGGTACAAAAATTTGAAAAATATGTACTTAAGACTAACTTTGTTCGACTTTTTTTTAACGACTTAATTAATTTTTGAATATTTGAAGTAACTTGTTTTTGAACATGGAACGAGAATTGGTTTCTTTTAATTCGTAAGGTAAGGAGTTAGATTTTGTAGGACCAATGAAGGAAATTCTTTTCTGACCTAAACTAGTTGATGATCGACATCGTTATAATTGATTTAAATGGCGAGTATTATGTGTTCTTATTGCATTCGAGAAATAAATATTTCGGATGATCGTTGTTGAGTGTAAACAATCAAAGACGTATAAAGCTTAGTTCTTTTAGAAATGGGACAGTTACGAATGCTTGTATCTCAAAAACCTTTCGTTTGATCTTAATACTTTCTATGAAGGAAATGAAGGTATTTTATGATTATTCATGAAAAAAATTGAAGAAAATTTATTTTTCGTTTTTTTGTTAGAATAAATTTTACTTTATTCTTGGTACCTCCCATCACCCAGACAACCATTTGGTGGGTATTTCGAATTTGAAGTTTTTCGCTTAGTTTTTTGCTTATTGAAAATTAAAAATGCTGGTATGAAACTTGACTTCCCTAATGACCCTTAGCCGAAGTTGCCGATCATATGCTTCACTTCAATGCTTGATTTGAGCTTTGTGGACATTTTGGCAGTATTTGCATACTTTCCCACCAATCACACACAGTAATTCATCGAATAATCAACGGTTTTGTCAGCTATCAATTTGATAATGATGGATTTTGAATGAAACTGTGCAAAATTATTTATTCCTTTTTCTCTTGCATCGTAAATATCTCAAAAATGCGTAATTTTAAATTTAAAAAAAAAATAGGTCGGATAGAACTTTTTACAGGCAACAAAATGCTGTCAAAATTTTGAATGTCCGATTACTAGTAAACGGGCTATTAGCAAAAGAAAGTGTCCCATTTCTAAAAGAACTAAGCTTTATTATAGTTTGAAAGTCACAAATGTCTACTAGAGATAACATATTATGGGATGTGGTTAAGTAAATGAGTCTAGTTGGATAAAGCAAAGGAAGCTTGTAGATATTTTTTAAACACCGATTTAGGTTTGAAGTTTGAATAAGGTTTGATAAGGTTTGAAGTTTTTGGAGATTTGATTGTGATGCGCGTACTCAAACTAGTTTAAGATAATTTAGCAAAGAGTGAATGTGTGCATAGTAAAATTTCAGCAGAACATGTTGAGGTATGAAGTTTCTTAATCTCCAAAGTACACCACAGAGAGGATAAATTTTTATCTCTAAATTTTGTATGTGGCAATTCCAAGAAAGAGTTTCATCTAAATGTAACCCGAGATATTTAAAGTTCTTTACCTTGAGTATCACAAACTCGTTCATGTGTGGGTCCCGGTGGGGAGGTAAAATTTTTCTAATAGAATGAAATAACAAGTACTTTGTTTTTTTTTTTTTTGTTGTTTAATGAAAGAAGATTACTGTTAAAATACATGGATAATAATTCAAGATCATGTTCTAAATTGTCGATGATTGTGATTCGGGATTTCCATGTATAGAAAAGAGCTGTATCATCAGCGAATAACCTTGCTTTCCCTATTAGTGGAAGATTACATATATCATTGATGTATAGAAGAAAAAGAATCGGCCCTATACTGCTGCCTTGAGACACACCAACGCAGATGTTTTTAGATTCACTTTCTGGTCCTTCGATAACAACAAATTGTTTTCGGTTATCAAGATAGCTACGAATTAAATCATTAGCTAATCCCCTTATTCCATATTTGTAGTTTATAAAAAATATTGTTTTGATCAAGAAAATTTATAATTCTTTTTACCATTAATTTCTCAAACACCTTACTGAAAACGCTAAGAGTTGAAATTGGCCGGTAGTTATTAGCATCATCCGAATCACCAGACTTTAAAGTGGGAGTAACTTTGGCCATTTTAAGGCACTCTGGAAAGCTGCCTGTTTCAATGATTAAGTTGAAAAGTTTCGTAAAAATATAAGAAAATGGAACGCTATTATTTTTTAACACGCTTGTAGGAAAACAATCTGGTCCGCAACATTTTTTTTTTTTTTTTTTTGAGACAGTATGATAAGATTAACTTCATTTTCATCGGTTGGTTGTAGGAACAAAGCGTTTCGCACGTCATTTATATTAGATAAAACATCGAAATACGATTCAGTGGGAATTTTCTTGGCAAGATCTGATCCAATTGAAGAAAATAACTGTTAAATTTGCCAGAAACATATTTTTTGTCGGTTATAAGTTCACCATTGTCTGTAAGCTGAATTTGCGACGATTTTTTTGATTTTCCTAGTTGTGTGATGTAATTTTTTGTTGATATGTGCAAGCATTACTTTGAGGTGTATATCATTCGGATGATTTTTCACAAGTTTCAGATAATTATCTTTTAGCTTTATCAATGCCCAAAGATCGAAAGACATCCATGGACAATAACTGTTTTTGAGATTTATTTCTTTAGAAACTGTTTTTGTGCACTGCCTAAACATACAATTGTAAGTTGAAGTAATCTCTTGTATGCTACTATTCACATTTTCTCCATTCTAATTTGAATGATCATTTTGTCGTCGCCTTTTGGCTTTTATTAAAACACTTATGAACATTCAAAAAACTGCATCCCAGTATGAGAACTACTAGCTGCGATAGATACTGATTACATGTTCAAAATATACTTTTTTCCAATAGCTATTGATCTTCGCCTGTAATTCTTTTCATTTTCATATTTGCCTAGCAATCAATTGTAAACATACACAACGAGCTTGAAACCCTCAAGTGTGAGCCGTTTTGAATAAAGAAATAACAAAAATAATTTCAAAAGTATTCACAATTTTTCTCACATTTTGTTAAAGTCGTTGAGAGGTTTCCTTGGGAAAGCTATGCATCATCCGCGGTCGAACCGGAAAAATTCTATACAATATTAATTATTATATTAAAAGATTCTCAAATATCTCACTGCGTATCAATAGCAACTGTAACTGTAACCGAAATCTACAGCCGCAGAAAAAAATCGTTTTGATTTAAATAAATCATGAAAATATTTACTAAAGATTTAAATTTTGTTTTCACAATAAGCGTTATTGAACTTTCCGACCGAAAGAAAAAAAAGTCGATGCTTATCAAACAGTATATTCTCATATGTTCAGGCATTTTCTGCAAATAGCTCCTTTATAAATGTCCAAATAGCAAAGACCATGGCATTAAAATAACCGAACAATGAATTTCAATTTAACACTTAACTTCATCGTAGTACCGTAAAACGGGGTAACTTTGATCACCGGTGTAAATTTGACCAACAATAAACTTTTCCACATTACCATCAATAACTCAGTCTATAGTTTAAATTTTTGAAAACTGTTTTTCTACGTTTGAGATAAGTAGGCTGTGGGCGAGGAAAGCGGATGAGTTTGTTTTTTGACAGGAAAATTTGCTGCAATTTGTGATATATGTGAAATATTCGGAATTGGAAGCTTTTTGGTGGCTAAAGTTCGAAAAATGGAACCGACCGGACTCTGGTATAGAGGCCCACCCAAAAGAAGACCTACTAGTTAGCCTCGGTTCCTGCTAAGAAGCAAAGCAAGCAGTTTTACCAACATCCCCTGATACAGTCAAGCCGAGTTTCCAGAATTTTTTGCCGCAGTTAAATCTATTCTTGCGTCCTGAATCATCCGTAATTATAGTTTCCCTTTGATTTGGTGAGCCCGTTCTTTATTATTTTTAATCTGTTTATTTATTTATATTCTATTTTAAATTTATAACCACATCCATATTCGATCATATGAAGCGTTTGGTAGGGAACTCCACGCTTCATTCCTCCCTTGTTCCTGTATGTTTTGCGTTTATCATCACATGGTTGGCCTAGCCGTAGTAGTATCTGCAATGCATGTTCTATGTATCAGATACTGTGTTGAAAAGAAAAATGAGGAACGCAAGTTTTTCATTTTCCAGGATGCATACAAGTTTTGGCCATGTTGGTGTCAGAAGAAGAAGAAGAAGAAGAAAACTGTTTTCTACGTTTGAAAGCCTATTAATTGAGTTTCAAATAGGGTTTGTATTTGATTTTTTTTCTGTTAGTAAAAATCTAATTCCAAAATCTTAAAATATCTATTTTTCCAAGGCTCGCAAACAAACAGCTCTCCTGATGATACCAAAAAGCATTTAGAAGCAAACGGGTTGTTTAATGTGGAAGAACTACTTTTTTCTTTTATATGAACAGTTAGAGTGCTATTTTTGTAGCCATTCAATGATAAATTTTGGATATTTAAAAAATAAGGTCATTTTCCAAGAGTCCAAGAGGACAAATGGATAGGAACCCCTTCAAATCGTTAATCGAGAAAAAATGAAAATAGAATTAGTGGGAGAGCCTAGGGGAATGTGTGAAGGTAAAATTTCATTTGTATTTTGAAGCTCTAACTATTTAAAATTATAATTATTTTTGCCCCTAAATGTAGGCATAAAACGTTGAAAATCAAGAGTAATTGATAAACTGACATTTGTAAATATTACGAAGGTGTTTTGTATACTTTATGATCAAGAAAACTCGTTAAAACTGTCAGAATAGAAACTGATCAATGTCACCTCAAAGCATCAAATTCTGAACAGAGACGAAAACGATTTTTAAATCAAATTTAAAGAGGTCTAATAAATTTCTGCAACCGTGGTTTACGTTCATAGGAGACCAGTACTGGTTTTAAAAATATAAAACATGCCACATTCCCTTTTACAGAAAAAATAATCGAAATATATTGAAAAAAGTGATCAATATTACCCCGGATTACGGTATCTAATACATTTTTACCTTCGTAAAAAAAATCACTACAGGGTTGTGTAAATGTTCTGAAAGATTTGGCATTGTGACATAAAGAAATTTGATAACGCGCTTAATCCGAATGAATTATCCTCAGCAAGTTATTTTATAACAGCTTTTGCGTAGGATGTATTTAGTTTTAAATTGAATTTTTACTCAAAAGATTGACATAAACTTCCCATCCTCGACCACTGTGCGCTTTTCTCCAGAATGGAAGCATAGCTCGAGGGTTCTTCTTCTACATGGCTTCCGTCCAAACGAACCGGCGCTGCGGCTGTTCTGTTGCACTTTATACACGCGTGAGCCACAAACACACCGGTAATCTGCAAACGGTCCCCACCGGCGAACATAAATACCGGCAAAATACAAATAGGTTCATACGCTATGCTATTCGCATGCCACCGTACCGGGTAGGTGAGCAATATAAAAGATTGTGTCTTTTCGAAAGGTCCTAGGAGAAGAAAAGTCTCTTGGCTGGCAGTTATGGCTTCAACATAATAGCTTTCGACTTTTTGAGAAACTACCCGAGATTTATGTTTTCCTCCCATCTCTTTCGCACACTGCCGGCTTTCGGTGCGAGTGTATGGGTGGGTCCGAATCATCCCTTTCGCCCGAACCCGGGGAGCTTAACTTGAGGCGCATCTGTGTGCGCAGAGGCTTGCGCTGGGTTTTTGGGCTGCACGGAGCTGCGTTTTGGAATTGTTGCGCGCAGATCGCCCTCAGAACATCACACACCGGTGGATAGCTTTCAGGTTCGTGTGTTGTTTTCGGTCGCGTTTTGTTTTATGTTTCGCGTATCAGTGGATGGTTTCTGTTTTTTTTTTATTTCGTTCGATTCATGGTTCAGTTTCGTCGCGATCTTGCTCTTCTTTCGCGGGACGCCGAAGACAACGACGGGACCGGTAATCGATACATTTCCGACGGCCAAGAACCGGCTTTTGGGCAAAATTTCGCGATCGTTATCTTTTGTGCAGATTCGGGACTGCGCTCTGAATGTGCCTGATATTGGCGAATTGGATGAGGCGATGCAGTTTTCTTAGGTCCATTCAATCGTGTGGTCGCATTTTTTTTTTGTGTGTGACACCAACCGTTTTATTTTTTGTTCTGTGTCTACCTACCTTTCTCGCATGCGAAGCGTCCGAATTCATTTGAATAATTTGAATTCAGTGACAGGAAGCTATATTAATTGCCAGGCTGACAGTGGATACAACAGCCTTCCCTTCTATGGATCGTGAGAAATTTTGGAATACAATTTTCGGAGTCCAATACAACGTGCATGGTTTTGTGGTTTCGAAAAAAGAAGAAACGCCTGAAAAATAATAAAATTAGCAACAGTGAATAAGTGAGCTCCTCCTGTAATTAAACGGATACAAAATCTAATAATTATTGTTTTGGAATAAAAGGTTTTATTCGGATAGCCTCTTCGATAGATGAAGAAGCTGTTAATCGACCTAAGTGTTTAATTCCAAACCTCGATTCTCCAAATTCTTTAAATCGAAGAAAAAAAAAGTGAAGTGAAGAGGCATCTTGAAGCTTACTGTGAAGTGCGGGCGCGAATCTCCTCAGTTCTTTGTCTAATAAAAAATCGAAAAATCAATAAAGCGCGAAACCCAGCAGCAGCAATGAAGAAATTAAGCAATCACCGGCTAATTACCTTATGCCTTCTCTTGGTCCCGCTTTTGGCCACCGGTGCCAAACTTGACCCAGTTCGCCACAAATGGTTCCGCTCGGAAATCATGGATGCCAATGGGTTGTACCTGTTGGAATGGCGACTGGACCACAAGGATATCGTCTTCACCGTAACGGTCAATACACGTGGTTTCATCGGTTTGGGATTTTCGCACAAGAGCGAGCGGATGAGCGGATCCGATCTGGTGCTTGCCTGGGTTGATGACCGCACCGGGAAACCTAACGTACTGGTAAGTTTTTACGGGCTCGCTCAGCTGAACCGAAGGAAGCGAAATAGATAAAATTAATTCCGCCTAATTCCACCCGCGCGCCACGGAAGGAAATTTTCATTTATGAGATCATTGGGCAAATCAGTGTGTATCGAAATACACTGTTTTTCAAGCATCATATAATTCTTAACCACCGAGCAGAATGAAAAATCGTTGCTTGTCGTGACTAGAGTCTCTTAAGCTTGGGTGATTATACAGCTAAGAATTTGTTTTTTCATATCATCCAATTTTAAAGAAACTCTCAAAATCATTTAAGACAAGTTTTATGGAATGGCACTAACTGAATACTAACAATATTGACATTGGTCGAATACCAGTGTCCGATTTTCTTAAAAAAAAATATGTTACTGACAAGCACCTTCAAAGCTTCAATAGTAAGAATCCAGCATGCCCGGATAATCAAAAAAACTCGGGTTCGGCTTGATTGGCAGGGCCCATGATATCATAAAAGCAATTTTAGATTTTTCCCGGACTTTTTACGTTGTTCGCAATATTATACAAAAAAAAAAGTTGAGTTGTTATAAATTTTTGTTATTTGTACCCATCAACATCATTTTTTTAGTTAGTTTCATAAAAATTCATTTTGGAAGCCTATACCCAAAGAAAAGGTTGCAAAATTTCAATACTGGTCGGAGTTAACTGAATGCCAAAAATGTGCTGAAACGTACATTGTTCCAAAGATGACGTGTTTGCCTTGTCACTTTTTTTATATTGATGGTGATTAAATAAGCTCCTATCAATCATTGGAACGTAATTTTACCTAACAATAACGGAAGATACTGCTGATATTTGTGAATTTATGATCGACAAACCAATAAAACACATTTATACATTTTTAAATTTCAGTTTTATTAATGGTTTCAGGCTAGCTTAAATTTCAATCTAAAATAAAGAATTCAAGTGGTAGTTGTCACAATCGGTTGAAAATTGAAAAAGATTATAATAGATTTACTGTAACAATAATACTTGTTCTTTTAAATAATATTGAAGACAAGGGCCGGATGAAGCCTTCGGGTCCGGGGCCCTTTTTTGGGATTTTTCATTTTAGATATATCAGTTAGTAAACAATAAATATCTAGTTTATTTAATCTAAAAACGACCAATATTTTCGCTTAAAAAATACAAAACATAACTGCAGATCGTCTATTGAAACTCGAGAGATCAATCCTGATTGAATATTCATCATCATATTCATGTTTCAGTTGAAAACATTTAAATAAACTCAAAATTCTCCTTTATAAATATACTTGTGAACCACAAAAATACAATTCCGAGTACAAGTCTCAAACTTTTGTACATAAATCAAATTTTGAAAGCAAGCGGCTTCAGCATGTTAATTTCAAAATTTGAATAAGAAAATCTCAGTTAAAATTCTGAAAACAAATCAAAATTTGTTCTTATAAAGATTTAAAATGTAAAATAATACCATGAATAGATATAAGTTTTTTTTAAATCAGTATAGAACAGCGAATCTCAATTACGTTCGAAGGAATTATTCAAATAACAAATAAATAGACAGTATAGAATTTGAATCGTCAACAAAATGAAAAGAACAATAAAGATTTTTATAAGAAACGGCCTAAACTTCACGAAAAATAGGGTGCATTGTGCCTAATTTCGCGATTTTTTGTCAGTGGTTTTTAGATTTGATAAGAGTAGGCCAAATCTTCATTTGAAAGACATAATTTTTTTTGTTAACTAAGTTCCAAATTCTTTTATGCATTCGATGAAGTTTAAATTCATCATTTCAAACTTTAATTTTAGAAAACTTATATGTTTTTAAAAGTGTGTCGATGTTCCTAATTTGGCGGTTATTGTTCCTAATTGTTAACATATGTGTTCCTAATTATGGATATTTAATGGTAACGTGTAATGGCATACCCAATATCACATTATGTGTTCTTGATTCGGCATATGGTTATGTTTCTCATCAGTTTGATGAGAGAATTCATAAAACTCACCTTTTTATCATAACTTTTGAAATATATTTTTGGAATATGAACAGAGAAAACAGGTCTATTAAAATTCTACACGAAATTCGTTTATGCCAGTTTTGAAGAAAGTAGTTGATGTTGAGCTTATTAAAAATCAAACATTTTGGTTTTCGATGGATACTGTTGAAACGTGTTTTAGTTCTCATCTATTTTTTTTTCATTTAACATTAAGTATATTTAAATGAGTAGAAAATTAAAAGTAATGAATATAAATAAGTATAAAACGTATTTTAATCAGACTTTTTCAATTTTTCATTTCGATTCCGTTCTCGTTGAGATGCTCTCTGTAACTTGATGGTTTAGTTTTCTAATTATTTTTTGAGTCTGTCTTCAATTCTTTGTTTTTTCTTCTTCAAACTAAGCGGATTACAAATGTTGTCGAATATATAAGGTAAGAAATATGTGTATAAATACCTAATACACATAAGCAGACATCTGTTTTTTATACATTGGATAATTTTTTAAATTTATTGATGATCCTAGGCTAAAGCCTTTTATCTGAATTTAAACTTAAAAATTAACATTGTCCGTACTTTAAATATTATGTGAAACACTTCTTAATACTATCTTTGATTTGGTTTCTGGACATATTTAGATTGATTTCTTCTATGTATGCGTTGTAAAGTGCCATCATCTGTAATTCTGTATCCTGTTTAAAAGCTGGAATGGCCTTACGCTGCATAGACTACTGCGTCCTTCGTTGGGGGATATTTGTGAAAGCAGTACGGCGAATAATATCTTCCACTTGTCAAATCCTTGAAAAATAATGCATCGTTTTTGACTTCCTGCGGTGTCCTAGCGAATCCAATCCGACCAACATGCGCAGGGCTCGGTAATCCGGCATTTCCTCTTGCCATCCAAGATTCCTCAGTGCGCATTTGAGAAATTTCTTATGAACTCTCTCCAATCTGTTAACGTGGACATTGTAGTAGGGTTGCCAAACAACTCTGACGTACTCGATTGTGGTCCGAACTAATCCAACATAAATTGAGACGATTGTGTAAGGGTCATTCAACTCATGGCAGACTCTACTGACCATTCTAAACATAGAGTTAGCTTTGACTACTACCTGCTCTATGTGTTTCGTGAAATTCAGTTCTTTGTCTATCTCGACTCCAAGATCCTTTACAGAAGACTTTCTACTTCTAATACTGCATTTTGAGGTGTTCAACTTCATTCCATAGGTTCTGCAACGGTTCTAAAATTGGCGCAGTGCGTTTTGCAGAATCTAGCAATCCTTCGAGTTGCGAACAGGGAGAAACATTTTCGAATCATCTGCGTATATCATCACAAAAACGTCCTGCAGTACCTCGGGGAACTCGTTCATAACAGTGATGAAGAGAAGGGGTCCCAAGTGACTCCCTTGTGGCGCACCACTGTTGACCGAGAATGCACCGGTCTGACATTCCACTGCTTTACATATTGAATTCTTTCAATCAAGTATGAATGTGTTGAACTTGTGACATTTTTCTTTCCAACCATGGATACATTTGGTCGTACACGATACTTTCGAAAAGTTTCGGTATGTCATTTTGTGAAACGGCTGTAGGCGCATTTAACTCGATAGACTCATACAGGATCACTTTCTCCTACTGTAGTAATTTTAGCATCATGATTTGTTATTTTAAAATCAAACCGTCGTTGTTCTCAATAACAAATGGATTAATAAGTTCTTTAAACACATAACTGAGAATGCGTTCATATAGATTCAATGCATAACGATTTTCTATGAACTTTTGTACAATGCTCATTCCCATCAAGTCAAGAATATGGAAAGTTTATATTTCGAAATAGACAAATGGCTTTTATTGAGAGCTTCCTTAAATTGTAGCACTGGTTTCTGTTGTGAAGCTTCAGGTATGTTTCCATGACTCTTCGGGTTTCTTATAAAGCGTACTAAAAAACCTTTCAAAAATCAGTGTTCGGCATTAAAGCGCTAATCGCTAATTTGTCTGCTCCGTTTTTGATAGATAATTATCGTTTTCTTTTATTTTTTCACCAAACTTTTGTACCAGCAGATAGACAAACGTCACCACAAGTGATCAGTCAAGGAATAATGCTGATACATCCTTTTTTGTAGTGTCTGGCGTTAAATCGCTATTCGCTAATTAGTCCGCTACTTTTTTATCGACAAATTTATTGTTTTACCAGATTTCAGTTGAAAAAAAAGGATAAACAAACTCTACTAGGTGCAATTATTCAAGCAGGAATGCTGATAAATGTTATTTTCTATAAAGTGATGAAGTGTTTTGAGCCGTAAGTTCTCCAGAAATAAAGTTAGAAAATAAATATCAAAACAAAAATCTAGCGGACTAACTAGCGAATAGCGTTTTAATGCCGACCTCTGTCAAAAATATATTTTCTGGAAATATAGCTTTGAATAGGAAAGGAAATATAATTCTGGAGATTTAGCTTTGAAATACACTAAGGTTAAAAAAAATATCATGTATAAACTTGAAACCGTTTATTAAACAGTTGATTGAAAATAAAGTTAAGATAAAATTAGTGTTAACAACTTAACGTCAATCATTTTTTTTTTTAAACATTCTACAACTTCGATATAGTTGGGAAGACTTTGACTATGTCCAGTATTAAGAACACATTGAAAAAAGTGTTCCTAATTATGGACATAGCGTTATTTTTCGTTTTTACTTGAAAAAAACATAGTTTAAACAATCTTATTACAAAAACCATAGTGACAAACAATTCGTCAAAAATTTTCAAAAAAAAACGGTTGGAAAATTCAGCTTTAGTCTTCCATTTCTTAAATGGTATTTTTTTAAACATGTTAATAATCCCGTTTAATTACTAAAATTACAAAATACTTTGAAAATCCGGTGTACAATCAAAACCTTTGGAGTTAGAAAACTAAATTATATGATCCGTTATATAATCAATCTTTTTGTAGTTGTGATTAGTCAAAAATAACGTGAGAAATAATAAAAAGCCAATGGTATGTTAACATTAGGCACACAAGCCAAATTAGGAACAACCCCCCAAATATTCATTTAAACCATTGATCGCGTCTCTGAGAAAACAAGCAGCCATACCTCAAAACTCAGAAATCGAATGTTGACAGATAGTAATGAATTTTAAAATTGAAAATAAAAACTTTTCATAAACTAAGTATCAGTTCAATTAGCTAGATAAAACCTAAACTTTAAATTAAAGATTTGATTCTGAGTTCTGAAGTTAGTTTTGTGTGTTTTTTTTCACTTTGCTGTGCTGTATAAATTGATTTTTAAATTTAATCCCTGCACTCTAAATAAATTGTTCCATTGAATATTTGAATTGAATTATGGATATTAATTTCAAATCATTCTAGAAAATAAATACGAATTCCTACTCAACTGAAAGAGCGTTGGAATAAAATTCCCGTGAATTTAAAATATAATCAGAAAAAAATTTGCGTGGGGCTATGATTTAAATTGAAAATTTCGTCCTGCATTTCGTTTAAATGCTTCTGCAAAGGCGTCATTGATAAATTCTCTTGCGCCTTACAATAGTCCACATTTCCAAAGAAAAGTTTTATTTAGATTTCTTAGCAACAGTAGGTACCTACCCAAACTCATCCATCCACTCAGCTGTTCTCAGCTTGTTGTAAGTTGGTTCTTCTACGCGTGAAGTCTATGCGTAGCAGCACAGCTGCGCCAAAACAAATTCACGAAAATCGACATCTTGCTCCAACGCTCCACAATTGTTTGCATTCTTCTTGAGCAGAACGATGATGATAATAATAATAATAAAAAATCACTTCCATCTGTACCGTTGAGCCGTCAACACGTACGCCGGAGCATCGTATCGTTGCTGTGTACCTGCAGGAACATTTTACATTATTTATTTTTTCCTTACCTGTATTTCAATCAGCACTTTTCAGTGCTAAAATTATTTTCATTTTCTTTTATTCATATTTTCTCTTTTCTTTCCAGCATGGGGAAGTCTTCGGCCGGCTCAAGGGCCGGAAGAAAACGGATTGCTGAACCTAATCCAGGGCCATCTGCCAAAAAAGTTGAAATTTCCAATTCATTCGATGTCCTTCATAACATCGGTGATGAGGAAATATTCATATTTAATTCTGATAAGAGTACTAAGAAACCTTCTTCTTCTTCTTATACTCTTAAAAACGAAAAGATTCCACCAATAACGGTCACGATTCCTGACTTCAATGCCTTTCGAAAAGAAATCGTCACTTCCGTCAAGGATGTGAAGATTTCTTTTCAGATCGGTCGAAGGGGAACTGCTCGTATATTGGCGGAATCTTTTAATGATTTTCAAAAGGTTTTAAATTATTTGAATAATAAAAAACACCAATTTTTTACGTACGACACTAGAAGTGATCGTCCATTTAAAGTTGTACTTCGTGGTCTCACTGGCGATCAGACACCGGATGAGATCACAGCTGAATTAAATTCTTTGTTAGGTTTTTCTCCAATTCAAGTAATTCAAATGAGGAAAAGAACCAACACGAATAATATCAGTAGTGTTGGTTTTGCTCCTGAACTTTATTTGATCCATTTTAAAAAGGATCAGGTTAATAATTTGCAAATTCTTGAAAAGGCTCGTCTTATGTTTCATTGTCGAGTCAAATTCGAACCTTTTCGTAAATCTTCTACCAATTTTCTTCAAAATATTACGCAATGTCGCCGTTGTCAAGCTTTTTGTCATGGCACTAAAAATTGTAGAATGAATGCCAGATGCATGTTTTGCGGCTCATTCGATCATGAAAAATCTAAATGCCTTTTTGGTGGTGATAAGCCAAAAACAGAATTTTTTAAGTGTGCAAATTGCGCAGGTAATCATTCCTCGAATTCGCTAGACTGTCCCATCAGGGCAAAAATAATTGCTTCTAGGAAAAATCCCAAAGTTTCCAGAAAAGTTTCTTCTCCTCCTTCCTCTTTTTCGTCTTCACACGTCGGGCCGGCAAACAACCTGCCTGTTCGCATTCAGCCTCGGTCTACATTGGAATCACGGCTGGGTAATACCCGAAGTGATTTTAATGTTACCTGGGCTGATTCTGCGCCCCAGACTCGTTGTTTATCGTTCTCAGAGGTGGTTGAAAATGGGTTTCCCTCTTCAGGTTTAACTAATAAAAATGGGAAAAAACCAAGTCTCAACGTTCATGCGAAGGCTTGGGAAAATCCCCGAAATTCAAATACTTTTTCTTCTCCTTCCTCTTCTGATTCTAACAATTTTGTTGATTTGGGTGAGATTACTGAGGAAAAATTAAAATTTTTGCATCAAAATTTAATGGAAATGATGCAACTTATGTTGAAAGCAAATTCAATGTTTGAAGCTTTCCAAACTTCTTTTAATTATGCTAACAAAATTATTATGACTTTACGATTCCCTCATGGATCCAAATAGATGTTTAAATATTATGAATTGGAACGCTAGATCTTTGCTGGCTAACCAAGACGAGTTCTTTTTATTTTTGAAAACTCAAAACATACATATTGCTGCCATCACTGAAACTTTTTTAAAGCCAGACAATAACTTGAAAAGCAATGCTTTCTTTAAAATTTTACGAAATGATCGACTTGATCGACAAGGTGGGGGTGTAGCTATTGTCATCAATAGTCGTCTCAAATTTAGACTTCTTCCTTCTTTCAATACAAAAGTCTTAGAAACAATTGGAATTGAATTAGAAACTTCTATAGGGAAAATTATAATTGTTGCCGCATATTTGCCTTTTCAATGTAGCGGTGAACAGAAAAATTTTTTGAAGGGAGATTTACAAAAACTCACCAGAAATAAATCTAAATTTTTTATTATTGGTGACTTTAATGCAAAACACCGATCTTGGAATAATATTTCATCAAATTCAAATGGGAATATTTTGTTTAATGACTGCTCTGCAGGTTATTATACTGTTGAATATCCTAATGGGCATACTTGTTTTTCTTCAATTAGAAATCCCTCCACAATTGATTTGGTTCTAACGGATTTAGGCGAGCATTGTAGTCAATTAGTTACTCATGCGGACCTCGATTCAGACCACCTTCCAGTAACATTTTCTTTATCCCAAAGTCCCATTGAAAACCCTTTAAAATCAACTTTTAATTTTCAAAAGGCTAACTGGGAGCGATATATGAATTTTATTGAACGTAATCTAGATGTAAACGTTCCATTGAATTCAATAGAAGATATTGATTTGGCTGTAGAAAATTTGACAACTTCAATAGTCAATGCTAGAGCCGCTTCAATACCTAAAGTTAAACATAAATTTAATCAACCTTTAATTGATGATGATCTTCAGTTTTTGATACGACTGAAAAACATTCGTCGACGCCAATTTCAACGAACTAGGGATCCTTATTTGAAATTAATTTATTGCGACCTTCAAAAAGAGATCAAACGTCGTTTAAATTTCATCCGTAATGAAAATTTTGCTAAAGCAGTAGAGGACATAAAACCCTACTCAAAGCCATTTTGGAAATTAACTAAAATTCTAAAAAAGCCCCAGAAGCCAATTCCTTCTTTGAAAGATGGGGATACACTTCTTTTAACTAATTCAGAAAAAGCTCAAAAATTAGCCCAACAATTTGAGTCTGCTCATGATTTTAATTTAAACGTTGTAAGTCCAATTGATGCTCAAATTTCCCTAGAATTTGATGATATTCTTTCTAAGCAAATTGTGTTTGAAAGTTCTTGTGAGACAAATATTGATGAACTTAAATTGATTTTCAAAAAATTTAAAAATATGAAAGCCCCGGGGGAAGATGGGATTTTCTATATTCTTATTAAAAAGTTGCCTGAAAGCACTTTAAATTTTTTAGTTAAAATCTTCAATAAATGTTTTCACTTGGCTTATTTTCCCAATAAATGGAAAAATGCCAAAGTAACTCCAATTTTGAAACCTGGAAAAAGTGCTTCAGAGCCTTCAAGTTATCGACCAATTAGTTTGCTTCCTTCTTTAAGTAAACTATTTGAGAGAGTTATTTTGAATAGAATGATGATTCACATTAATCAGAATTCTATTTTCCCTGATGAACAATTTGGTTTTCGTTATGGACATTCTACTACACATCAACTTTTGAGTGTAACTAATATGATTAACGCTAGCAAATCTGAGGGTTATTCAACTGGTGTTGCTCTTCTTGATATTGAAAAAGCTTTTGACAGTGTTTGGCACAAAGGTTTAGTAGCTAAATTAGCTCGATTTGATTTTCCTGTATATCTCACCAAAATTATTCAAAATTATTTGACTAGCCGAACTTTGCAAGTAAGCTATCAAAATTCATGCTCTGAAAGGATACCCATTAGAGCTGGTGTCCCTCAGGGTAGTATACTTGGGCCTATTTTATACAATATTTTTACTTCTGATCTTCCTGATGTCCCAGAAGGAAAAGGTAGAAGATTATTTGCTGACGATACTTTGCTTTCAGCCAAAGGTCGAAATTTACGGGTGGTACGCAGTAGATTGCAACAAAATTTAAATTCCTTTTTGAATTACTTGAAAATGTGGAAAATTTCTCCTAACGCTTCCAAAACTCAACTTATTTTATTTCCCCATAAGCCAAGAGCAAATTTTTTAAAACCTAATGAAAATCATTCCATAACTTTTAATGGGGTTTCATTAGAATGGTCTGATCACGTGAAGTACCTGGGACTTACACTTGATCGGAATCTTACTTTTAAAAATCACATTGAAGATATTCAATCTAAGTGTAATAAATATACTAAATCTCTTTATTCTCTCATCAACAGGAAATCCAGGTTGTGTCTGCGAAACAAGATGTTAATCTACAAACAGGTATTCCGACCAGCGATAATGTATGCAGTTCCGATTTGGTCTAGCTGCTGCGCGACGAGGAAGAAAGCCATCCAGAGGATTCAGAACAAGGTTCTGAAAATGATTTTGCGGCTTCCACCTTGGCACAGCACCGAAAATCTTCATCGGATTGCGGGCATTGAATCGATCGAAGAGATGGCCAACAAAATCATCTCCAACTTCAGAGGCAAATCGATGCAGTCTTCCATCGCAGAGATTCGTTCTCTCTATAATTAGTTTTAATTTAGGATAGTTTTAGTTTTTAGTAGTAAGTTTAAAATATTTTTTGACATTACAGGATGTTCTCCTACATAAAAATACATGATTGCACTCAGCAAAATTAATTCAAATAAATAAATTATAGTGATTAATAAACTATAGGGCTCTGAAAGTTCATTATTGAACCGAACACCTAATTTAATGTATTAATGTAATATAAATGTAATGATGAATTGGTACTAATAAAGATATATTTAAAAAAAAAAAAAAAAAAAATAATAATAATAAAAAAAAAAAGAAAACACTGCCAATGAAGTTGGAAGAAAGCGAAGCCCTTGTTGTTATGTGGAGTATTTTCCCCGGAATAAATCCAAATTCCGTTGGCGTTGGAGGGGGATTGCGAAATCGTCGATAGCGGAAATCAATTAAATTGATCATCGCCGGAATGAATTCTTTATTGTTTGTTGTTTCGTCGAAAATTTTATCAGAAGTAAGGGCTGTGCGTGGCTCGTAGTCGAAAAACGACTCCATACATCAAAAGGATATAATGAGAAACACTTCCTGTGATGTGATGTTCGGAACCAATTGATATGGAAACAAATATCAACCTCGGGTGTATTTCAATTATCGAGAAGAAGTTTTCATTAGCAATTCAATCACATGGAACGAATCGTGCGTAAAATGTTATTCCCTCGTAATTCGTGGCTGGAGATATTGCAACGTGATGTTCTATAATTGTTTTTATCGAAATTATAAAACGACTCTCCATCCATTTTATGATTGGAAATTAACTGGAGCTTAGATATTAAAATTTTTCAACACAAGTATTAAAATTTCATTTTTAAGCAGAATTCCCTAGAAACCTGAACTTGTACGTAATTTGCCCCGGGTTGTAGACTAGTCTCGTGAAATGTGGGACTTTTTATCACACCGAACTAATCTGTTGGATACTATCGTACCTCGATGTCGTTATTTCGCACAGCCGGATGTCTTTCATCAAACCTGACGATGAACGCTCAGCTCAGTTCATTAAGCTGCTGGTCGTCGGCGTCGGAGTCAGCGTCTGCTTCATCTTCTTCTTTTTCGTCATTTGTCACATGCAATTTTTCTGCAAACACGACGAACAACTACTATTAGATAAGGAACAGGGCACGACCATTTGACACGTGCTTCCTTGCCAACAGCCGATCATCATCATCATGATAACGCACCAAGTTAACCCTTGCAGTCACACCGTTCGGGTTGATACAAGCGGCAACGTTATCAAAGGTTTCTTATTTGGTACTTATTTGACCAGACATTCCGTTTGTGTGTGTGTGTGTTTTTTTTTTTTTTTTGTTAAATCTATTAACCGGATAAAGGATCCGCTGTAACAAAAAATGTTACCGAATTTCCATAACCATTTTATCCAACACAAAATGTTGGTTCCCAACATTTTAAGGCCCTCTCAGCAGAAATTCTAACCATATTGATGTAGAAGATTATTCATGCACCCTATGAAATCCTCGTTTCATCAGGGCCTCAAATCCAGGCAGACTGTTTCGTCCTATCTATATGTATGCCAGCAGCTTTCGTCGAGGATGTGAACATAGGCTGTTCGGTCGAGTTTTTTTTTTCTTACTTTCGTTCCTGTATTTTACCATCGTGTGCAATCAAAAGACAGCTGTAAATCGAGTCAGAGCAACTAGCACATGTAGGCCATCAGCCAGCAGCCTGCCCTCCTGTGAACGAACAACTGCCAACCAGAAGCAGCAGCAAGCAGAAACAGCATTTTGGCTGGACTTCCTTTCTCCTTTGTCGCATTCCGATATTTTGGTTGGGCTTTCCTGTGCCAGGCCTATCTATGGCGCACAGTGGGCTGACGTAGATGAAACACTTCACTAACTATGATGAATGATGCAAATTTCGTGTAGCATGCTTCGGTCCTTTGAAACGGTCCAAACACGATTCTAATTTTTAACCTTCTCAAAACCAAATTGTTTTGGATGGAAACTTAATTTCAAATAATTTTAAATAATCTCAGAGGCAGAAGTGCTTTGGGGTGTGGTTTATGTACATCTCAACATTTTTTTCTAAATTTTTAAACATTCATACCGTTCATAATTGTATACAAATTGGAAGCTCGCGCTATGTCATGTGGGCTTTGAACGTCCATAACTTTTTTCTCTGATGATAATTTTTGATCACTTTTTCTGCGTAAGATAGATCAACTATCACACTATCATATCACGAAATTTGAACTTTCTAAAGATTGTGTGGCCAGAGATACAGTAATTCTATGAAAATCGGACTTATTGGACTTTATCCATTCAAACTATTATATTTCAGAAACTACGCAACGCTTTTTATTAAAATTTTGCAGAGTGATTGTTGAAATATAAAATTAACATGTCTGAAGTTTTTTTAAAGTTCTATCGATGGGATCAAAAGTTTCACGATGTACAATATTTCAAGCATAAACCTTAAAATGCGATTTCTATAGAATTTTGGACGAATGTTTCCATAGGAAAATCATATTTTATGTTGAACAGCTAGTAAATCTGTTTCAATCGAAAATCTAAAACAATTTTTTGAGATTCTAATTTTGAAACACAAATGGATCATTTATTCATTTTTTCTTTTCTTCATTGCTTTTGTCAGACATTATTTGACTGATTTGTGGATGAAGAAAAATGGTTCTCATGAAACGTCCAAAATTCTATAGAAATCGCATTTTAAGGTTCATGCCTGAAAAATTGTACATCACGTAACTTTTAATCCCATCAATAGAACTTTTCAAAAACTTCAGACATGTTAACTTTATATTTCAACATTCACTCTGCCAAGTTTCAATAAAAAGCGTTGCGTAGTTTCTGAGATATAACAGTTTGAATGGAAAAAGTCCAAAAAGTCCGATTTTCGTAGAATTACTGTATCTCTGGCCACACAATCTTTAGAAAGCTCAAATTTTGTGATATAATAGTGTGATAGTTGATCTATCTTACGCAGAAAAAGTGATCAAAAAATATCATCAGAGTACAAAGCTATGGAAGTTCAAAGTCAAAGTGACAGTGCGCGTGCTTCCAATTTCTATACAATTATGAACGGTACTGTTCCTATTTAGACTGTTTCATAGCTATATTTTTATTCATTTTTTTGTTAAATTTGTTCCATAAACAAGCGAGATATTTCTACTTATACGAGAAGTATACTACACTGCCCAAATAACACAGATCGCCAACTAGTATTTAAAGTTTTATTTATATGCAGCTAGTTTTAAAACTGTTTTATTGCGGTCATGAGAAATGCTTCGATTCTTGATTCAACCATTTGTTTTTAGGTAGTTTTGAAAGCGCTAATAAAACTGTTACTAAATATACTGTTTAACTTGTTTAGAAAGAGTTCTGAAACCTAAACCTAAACCAAGAAGTTTGTTTGCGTGTTTTATAAAGGCACACAATGCTTGATTTTAAAACCGTAATAAAATTAGATAACAGCTCTCGATCAAGATGTTAAAACAGGACACGCTCAGGCTAGATTGCACAAATTTGGAATTCCCATTTTTACACATTTTTTATAAGTCATGTGTGTTATTTTTGAGTTAATAAAAAAAAATCTTTGAAATACTTCAATCCACCGGAAGTGTTATGAATATCTCTGCAATTTGAGCATTGAAAGAAACCCAACTAGTAGGAGAAACAATTGTTTCTTGTCATGATCATTAATCCTAGATGGCGCCTTCCGCTTTTCTATTCAAAGTTTTAAATAACTAAGAATCTCATGAAACATACAAAATTTGGATATTGGGTGAAAGGGCTAAACGGGTTGAAGTTGAATTTCGTTGTCCGACGCCATCTTGAAATCCAAGATGGTTTCATCCGCTCAACTTTTATATGCCGTAAATGGCTGAAAATCACATGAAACCTCCGGAATATGGGTATTAGTTGAAAGGGCTCAACGAGTACAAGTCGAATTTCGCTATCTGACACCATCTTGAGATCTTTTCTTTTCAAATCTGTGTATTACTGATAATAGTTTGACTGATAATAGCTAGGCTATACAAAAAGAAGTCGAATTTGGTATTCTGACGCAATCTTGAAATCCGAGATGGTGGCGTCGGATTTTCTTTTCAACCCTGAATATTATTGATAAT
Organism: Uranotaenia lowii; assembly: GCF_029784155.1. NCBI lineage: Eukaryota > Metazoa > Arthropoda > Insecta > Diptera > Culicidae > Uranotaenia > Uranotaenia lowii. Next base: position 265,721,575 of record NC_073692.1, read on the forward strand.
CGCTTGAAACTCCTATAATATGGGTATAAGTTGAAAGAACTAAACAAAAAGAAATCGTTTCAAGAATGACGCTTTTGATCCCGGTTCCTCGGGCCGGGGAACTGAAATGAAGGGAGAAAATTCGTCAATGATCACACAAATTGTGCAGCCAATGATTTAATTTGTGTTAATTTGTGGCAATTTGTTAGAGAAAATTAGAAGGTTTGAGTTCAAATGAGAGAAACCAGTGCTCAGAGAG